>NC_061514.1:207127677-207274107 GCF_022539505.1 Lolium rigidum
CTAGATCGCATCTTGCGATCTAGGCAAGCACAAGCCTACCCACGTTGTTCATGCGTTGCTCGTGCCGAAGCCTTTTTGATGGCGAGCAACGTAGTTATCTTAGGTGTGTTAGGGTTAGCATTGTTCTTCGTATCATATGTCGTAACATCCCAAGAATTTCAAAATAAAACAAATGAATTTCACTAGTTCCAAATTTTGGAACCAACAAAAACTTTTATTAAATAGAGTATGATACATAGTGATCTTGCTTAATTCTTGTGTTATTGCTATGATTGCTTGTTATTAGTATTTGAAATGATCTTAAACCCTAAACCTCACCCCTCCTATCACCATCCTAGTTAAAATAAAATAAAAGGAAATTAAATAAGAAAAAGGCATATGTGCTTATGGCTATTCTTATAAATCTTGACCCTAGAACTTTTCCACTTTGCTTAGAGGATTTGGAAAACCTTCATACACCTTACCTAGTACTTCATCAAACCAATTTCAAGTGGTTTCCAAAGAAAATTAAAAAGAAACTAAAAATGCCATAGAGGCATATGAGAGTAAAATAGCAAATTTGTGAATTTAAGAAAATTGACCCTAGGACTTGTTGTGAATGGTTGGATCACCTCCATATACCATTTCAACACTCAACAACACCATTTGGGTCAAGCCAAGTCAAATTTAAAATCAAATGCAACATATGCATAGAGGCATATGTGACACATAGCCATATTCACCAAATTTTGCCCTATGACTCTAAACCTTGACCAAATGATGTGAAACCATCTCTCAACCTAATATAATGCTAAATTGACCCTAACCCATGTCCAAGTAAAGCAAGATGAACCCTTTTCAAAAATAATAAAAATTGACACATCACCTCTTATGTGTTATGGCCATTTTTGCAAATCTTTGAGCAAGACCATTTGAATTGGTTTCAATGATCTTAAAATGTTTTTAAACTAATAAGAATCACTTTAGAGTCAACAAAAGTCAAGTTCATTGGAGAGAATTCAAATGGTGAGATAATTCCAATTTTAACTCACACACACTAAGGGCAATTTTACAAATCTTCATATAAGGCCACCATTGCTTGCCCTATGGATTCTAAAACTCTTATATAACTCAAACTAACACAATTGCATCAATGAAACCAAAATCAAATGGAGAGAAATGAGAATGTGAGAAAATATCATTTTTTCACTCACACACACTTAGCCCTTTTTGCAAAACCTCAACCAAGGCCACTTTGGCTTGTGCCATTGATTGTAAAACTCTTAGATATCAAAAACAAACACAATTGACACAAAGAAACCAGAATCAAACCAAAGGAAAAATCAAATCTCAATAACATGTGATAATGGTCATATGACCCCATTTTATTTTCTTCACCACTTTGCCCCAATTTATCTTCTGTTTCCTCAACCAAACTTAGTCAACCAATGCCATGTCATCCAAGACCATGACAAGGTCTACAACTTTCATGTTGACCATCTCTTCTAAAGTTGACCAGGTTGACCAAGTAGAGATTTGACAAGATGGAGACTTTGAAATTAATGTGAAGATAACCCCAAATTTGAAAATCTTGCAAATCTCTGCCAAATTGAACACCACCACCACCATTCCTCACTCTAATTATATAATTGAGATTCACCAAAAAGAATTTCGAAATTTCAAAAGTAATGTTTCTTGCGGCCATTTGCTCGAACACCTTGCGGCAACATTCTGGAATTATCCATACATGCTATTATCCACTGGATTTTGGCCTAAACCCCTTTTAATTTGTGATGATCATCACCTCCTGCAACCCCCGCATCATTCCATGTACTTGCACTGTCGTTTAAAGTGTGGAGAAACACCTAAACTCATGCCATGCCGTGCACCATGCCGGCCACACTTGCCACTCATCTACTCCGGCCTCCTCCTCTCACTCTACACCATGTCTACAAGCCTCCCCTGAGCACCGAGGACGACAGCCCGTGCCCTGCCCAAACTCTCCAAGACACGACATTGGCCGGAACGCAGCGCGCCCATGCACGCACGCTAGGACGTGCCGTGCACGCGGTGAGCGCGCCCCGACCACATCCCCGGACGCCGCAGAGCACCGCTCGCCCGGTCGCCCTCGTCCTCCCCTCGCCTCTGCCCTCTTGCACGCGCCATCACCACACCACCAGCTACCTCCCGGACAACGCCCACCGGCTCGCGGAAGCACCGTATGCCCATCGCCATGATCAACACTCCGCCGCCGCGGTACCGCAAGGACACCATCGTCGCCAGCCCGCCTCGTACCCCCTTTAGCCGTGCCGTCAAGCTCACTAGCACCGCCTGGATGCCCGCAACGCTACGCGCCCCCTAGCTTGCCCCTTCACCGCTCCGGACGCCGCGCCATGCGACGACCTCCACCGGCACCCGCGGCCACCTCGCGTCACTATAAATAGAGACCACTCGGCTCTTCTCTCTCCACACCAATCTCGCTCCCCTCTCTTCACCGATCCTCCTCGACCTACTCCAATTGCACCACACCGTCGCCGGAGCCGCCCAATCGCAAGCTCGTACCCGCGCGGAGCCCGCGGATCAGCCGACGATCGGCGCCGCCCCGAGCCTCGCCGCCGTACTCGGAGCCTCTCCGTCCTCGCCAACGACGCCTCGCACCTCGTCCCTCGACCCGCCGGCAGCTCCGTCACGCTCCCCGACCCCCAACCTCCGCCGCCAGCACGCCCTCCTCTCGCCGGAGAAGAAGACCCCCCTCGACCGCACGATCAGCTTTTAATCCGACGGTCCAGGTCAGAGCATACCGGTTCGGCAGTTATTAGTCGATGACATGTAGGCCCCACCCCTGACAGCCCACTAAAACACCGAACCGTTACTGGGCCTGTTTCCCCCATTCAAACCAATTCGGCCCATCTGTTTCCCGCGCAGCCCAACCGTTTAAACTTAGCAATAATCCATTTCAGCTTTTATTTCAATTCTGGTCAGTGCTACAACTTGAATAGTTCAAATTCTACAAATCCAATTTGAGTAATTCAAAATTTCCCAGAAAGCTTATGAATATATCTAGCCAACCCCACTGGATTCAACCTCATACCTTGTGTAGTTTTTGAATAGTAAAAATAACAAAACAGATACTTTTCAGTATTCAAATAAATCTTAAAAATCAACCATTATGAATTTTGAAGTGAATCCAATTGCAATAATTCACATTTAACAAACTCTAATTTACTATGTAAAAATATGATATATGTTCTGTACATGATCATGGGCTAGAATCAAAATATTGGCTATGTAGTCAATACTAGCCCATTTAAACTATTTCAAATTTTAGAATTTAAATCTATGAGGTGTAGCATCTCATTTAAATCATGGTCTCATATATTATGAAGTAATGTGTTGACCTTTAAATGCTTAGGCTCATACTTGCTCACTTGTAGAATTTAAATCAAAATAGTATTTACATTGCCATAGTTATTTAAATCACATGGGATGGTGAATCTCATTTAAATCACTTTTCTCAAATACTAAGTGTGAAGTGTTGACCTTGGTCAACATGGGATCATCCCTGGTTATTTGAGAAGATTAAATCTTAAGAAGAATTCAATGAGAGGAAATTATTTCTCCCAAACCAAATAGAAACCCTAACTCACATTTTCAATGAGAGGAAATTATTTTCCTAATATTAAATAAAGAAACCCTAGCATAATTTGTGAATAAATGTTAAGTAGTGATGCTAGATCATTTGAGTGAGCCATTAAGGCTAATTAAGAGTACTTAAGTATTGTTTGGTGATTGTATCCTCGTATTCGTTTTTAGACGCTAGTACCGGAGACTATCAAGAGGAGGAGGTATTCTACCAGGAGGAAGAGCCAGAAAACTTTGATCAATACACCAATCAAGGCAAGCTAACACTCTTGCAAGGTTCCCTTGTGCAAAGCTCTCCAAGAGCAAGGCACCAATTTTTTTTACTTTATGCTTAATGCTCCTATCCCAAGTTTTTACTTTACAAGCTTTTCTAAATTTTGTTTATCAAAGTTTACTTTTTGAATTCATGATTCACTTGGTTAGATACTAGATTAGTACAAGAGTATCAAGGTTAGCCTAGAAGCAAGACAAAGCTACTTAGCACCCCTCATGACATAGATGCTAGTGCTAAATTAAATAGAATTGACTACTCTAGTTGGGAACTTGTGAAATGAAATGACTTTGAAAACCTTGGAATGATGCTTCATTCTATTGAAAGATTTTGAAGGTGAATATGACTGGTGAATGACTTGGTGAATTTTACAAAAACTGATGGTTGGGTTCGGATGCGATACCATTCCAATTTGAAAGTACCCCCACAATACCCAATATGGGTAAGGGCTTAACTAGAAATTTATGTGCTTTAGTATGGGTTCCCTCTAAACAAGCGTCATCGGGGTTAGGCCGAAGGCTGCCTCTACAACAAACAAAACGATGCGATATGACGTGGAATGAGGTGAATGTCCGGCCCAAGCCCCGTGCGGTTCCGGGTTGACTGCGGTTTTCACCGGGAGGCCAAGCTCATGGGGAGAGGTGCCTATACTAGAGTATGTAAGTGAAAGGTTATGGTTGGTAGTCCGCATACGGAGTATGGTAAATCGGGGCCGCTTAACCCCGACGGATTATTGCAAATATTGTGGCACAAGTGTACGACCTCTGCAGAGTGTAGAACTATTCGAATAGCCGTGTCCACGGTTATGGACGGTTGGAAAGGCCATACTGTTCCGTCATCAGACCATTTTCAAAAATGTGACATATGACTTGGGACTTGAATTTGAAAGGTGAATGGTGACTTTAAATTGAATCACAACAGAGTTGTGGGAATGACACTAATGTTCCCACTTGAGTTAGTTTAGCAAATGAAGAGTCTTTTCTAAATGTTTATGAAATAAACTTGGCTTTATGCAAATAAACCTAGAGCTTAGTATCCCCTTACTAGAATTGATAGTGCTTACACTAGTATTAGTTTGCGAGTACTTTAAAAGTACTCATGGCTTTGTCCCTGGCTATTCAAATGGCCAGACTTTGAAGGTGAACAGCAGATACGAGGAAGATGGACAGCAGGACGTCTACGACAACTAGGACCGCTCCCGACGTCAAGCGTTGGCCTGTGGATTAGATAGCCACTACTACTTCGCTTCCGCTATTTGTGATGTTCGTTGATCGATAGATCAACTACTATTGTAATATTGGATCATGTGATCTACCTTTGTAAGACGATTATGTGTTGTAATAAATGATGACTCTATGATATTCAACTATTATGTCTCGCAACAACAATATTCCCGGGATTGCGATGTATGGCATAATAGGCATCCGGACTTAAAAATCCGGGTGTTGACAAGTTGGTATCAGAGCCATTGTTTGACCTTAGGAGACCCTAGTTAGAATGGACGTCCTAAAAACTTAGTTTCCAAAACAAAGAAAGTGAATATTTCTGAAAACTTATTCTCACCCTTATCTTAAGATCTTTTCAAAAGAATAAATCCATGCTCTACTTTTCTTTATAATTGTACATAAAATTTTGCACACTTGATCACTTCATTAACTTACTCATCCTCATTGCTCACAGATGGAGTACCAATGGGAGTCCTATCAGCTTGGTTCCGGAGGCGACCTAAGGTTCGAAAAGGAGTTGAAGCAACTAGTGGACTATCTAGGACACCCGTATCCCGAATTTTTCGGAATACCCCTCAAAGCTCAGTTAGGAGAACCACCTCAGTGGGACGTTTCCACTGATCTACGAAGGAAGCTTGATGCCCCGGTATGGGAAACCATATGGTTTTCTGTAACGGGAAACACTTGGAAGGAAGGACTAGACAAGGCTATGCAAGAAGCAATTTCCCGTCTGTGTGGACAAAATGAGGACAAGATCAAGAACACTCGCTTCATCTACTACCCAAGACATGACTCCATGGGAAGACCGATGACCATGCCCCCACCACAACCAAAGATGAACCCCTATGAAGCACCTCAGGACTTCAGGCAGTACAAAACCCTCAGGGATTTGGACAACGCCCTCGCCTCTCGCCAAGCACATTACCCGTGAAGATGAAGAATTCCACCCTAGAGAGTAGTATCATTTAAGGCACTTTCGTATGTGTGAGTTGTATCAGGATCCCCTTGTATCGTAGAGCGATGAATGGTTCTTCAAACCAACGGTGTGTTAGCTTTGTAATATGTGATGCTTGGTATGAATGAAAAAGTGTTGTTGGTTTTTACCCCCGCAACACTACTCAAATTTTCAATTTATGAACTTTTAAAAATTTAACAAAACAAACCATAGAAATTTCCCTCTTATCTTATCATCTACCTCAATGTTCGGATGGCCCCACCAACCCGCAACACCACCCAGGATGCCATGATGCAACCGCTGCGGACAATGATGGCAGACCGAGAAGTCGAGAGAGCTGAACGCCAAGCCAACATTAGCCGCACCGCAACGGATAGCTCGTAACAATCAAGGCCATGGAAACCACGATCACCCCGGATCAAAGCTGAAGAACTTTCAGCACACCAACCCTCCGATGTTCAACAAGACCGAAGAGCCCCTTGATGCCGATGACCGGCTCCGGACCATGGAGAACAACCTCGAAGTTGCGGGAGTTGAAGCCGCGAGAAAAGTACTCGTTTGCCACCCACTACCCGTCGGGACCTGCCAGAGCCTGGTGGACAAGTGCCCGTGCAATGAATGCGGGACAGATGATGACATGGGAAGACTTCAAGCTGAAGTTTAGCAAATACCATGTGCCCCAAGGACTGATCAAGAAGATGAGAGACGAGTTCCGCGAACTCAAGCAAGGAAGGATGTCCGTGGTGGAATACCGCGACAGGTTTCTCACTCGTCAAGGTACGCCCGGATGAGACCGACACCAACGAGAAGAGGAAGGAAAGATTTCTGAACGGACTGCACGACGAGATGCAAACCGTGTTAGTGAACATTCCGTTCGCCGACTTCGAAGCCCTCGTAGACTCAGCCATACGAGATGGAAGGAAAGCCGCATCGAGCCAATGAGAACCGCAAGCGCAGGATGATGAACCATAATGGACCCCACCATACCCAGAAGTACCGCAACAACTCCTCTGGAGGATTCACCCCAAGATACAGCAAGCCCCCTGCTCAGACTTATCGCCCCAACTATACCAACAACAACGGAGGACCCCCGAAGCCCGGAGGCAACAACAACAACCACAACAACAGCCACAACAACAACAATCACAACAACAACAGCAACAATGGAAACAACAACAACACCAACACTGGCCCGAGGACTGGAAGCAATGCCATCCCCGTCAACCCCAAGGACAAGTCCACGATCAACTGCTATGAATGTGGAATTGTGGGCCACTACTCCAATGAGTGCCCCAAGAAGCTTGCCAAGATTGCCGCCAACACCGCTGCACCTCGCTCAACAACAGCGCCGCTTCGCCGGTAGAAGGAACCGGAACAACAACAACGGCCGCCTCTACCACATGATCGCCACCGAAGCCCGGGAAGCACCCCGGAACATGCCAAGTATGTCTTCCTCGTTAATAAAATGCTCAATCTCTCTTAGGAACCTAACTTTTCTTAAAATCTCGGGACGAGATTTGTTTAAGGGGGAAGGGTTTGTAACATCCCAAGAATTTCAAAATAAAACAAATGAATTTCACTAGTTCCAAATTTTGGAACCAACAAAAACTTTTATTAAATAGAGTATGATACATAGTGATCTTGCTTAATTCTTGTGTTATTGCTATGATTGCTTGTTATTAGTATTTGAAATGATCTTAAACCCTAAACCTCACCCCTCCTATCACCATACTAGTTAAAATAAAATAAAAGGAAATTAAATAAGAAAAAGGCATATGTGCCTATGGCTATAATTATAAATCTTGACCCTAGACTTTTCCACTTTATTTAGAGGATTGGAAATACTTCATAAACCTTATATAGTACTTCTCAAATCAATTTCCAAGTTGATTCCAAAGAAAATTAAAAAGAAACTAAAAATGCCATAGAGGCATATGTGAGTAAAATAGCAAATTTATGAATTTGATAAGCTTGACCCTAGGACTTGTTGTGAATGGTTGGATCACTTCCATATACCATTTCAACACTCAACAACACCATTTGGGTCAAGCAAAGTCAAATCAAAAATCAAATGCAACATATGCATAGAGGCATATGTGACACATAGCCATTTCACCAAAATTTTGCCCTATGACTCTAAACCTTGACCAAATGATGGGAAACCATCTCTCAACCTAATATAATACTAAATTGACCCTAACCCATGTCTAAGTAAAGCAAGATGAACCCTTTTCAAAAATAAGAAAAATTGACACATCACCTCTTATGTGTTATGGCTATTTTTGCAACTCTTTGACCAAGACCTTTTGAATTGGGTTCAATGATCTTAAAATGTTTCTAAACTAATAAGAACCACATTAGAGTCAACAAAAGTCAAATTCATTGGAGAGAATTCAAATGGTGAGATAATTCCAATTTTTACTCACATACACTAAGGGCAATTTTACAAATCTTCATATAAGGCCACCATTGCTTTCCCTATGGATTCTAAAACTCTTATATAACTCAAACTAACACAATTGCATCAATGAAACCAAAATCAAATGGAGAGAAATGAGAATGTGAGAAAATATCATTTTTTCACTCACACACACTTAGCCCTTTTTGCAAAACCTCAACCAAGGCCACATTGGCTTGTGCCATTGATTGTAAAACTCTTAGATATCAAAAACAAACACAATTGACACAAAGAAACCAGAATCAAACCAAAGGAAAAATCAAATCTCAATGACATGTGATAATGGTCATATGGACCAAAAATATTTTCTTCACCACTTTGCCCCAATTTATCTTCTGTTTCCTCAACCAAACTTAGTCAACCAATGCCATGTCATCCAAGACCATGACAAGGTCTACAACTTTCATGTTGACCATCTCTTCTGAAGTTGACCAGGTTGACCAGTAGTGAGGTGACAAGTGGAGACTTTGAAATTATGAGAAGATAACCCCAAATTTGAAATGTTGCAAATCAACTCCAAATTGAACCCCACCACCACCATTCCTGACTCATAATTAATATGTTTAAGATTCACCAAAAAGAAATTCGAAATTCAAAAGTTATGTTCTTGCGGCCATTTCTCGAACACCTTGCAGGCAACATCTCGGAATTTTCCATACTTGCTATTATCCAGCTGGATTTTGGCCTAAACCCCTTTTAAATCGTGATGATCATCAACTCCTCGCAACCCCTCGCATCATTCCATGTACTTGCACCTGTCGTTTAAAGTGTGGAGAAACACCTAAACTTAGCCATGCCGTGCACCATGCCGGCCACACATGCACTTGATCGACTCCGAGCCCCTCCTCTACTCTACACCATGTCTACAAGCCTCCCCGGAGCACCGAGGACGAAGCCCATGCCCTGCCCAAACTCTCCAAGACACGGCATTGGCCAGCCCCCAGCACGCCCAACACCATGCCAGGACGTGCCAGGCACGCGGTGAGCGCGCCCCGACCTCATCCTGGACACGACAGAGCATCTCTGGTCCGGTCGCCCCCGTCCTCCCCTCGCTTTGCCCTCTTGCACGCGCCATCACCACACCACCAGCTAGCCTCCCGGACAACGCCCACCGGCTCGCGGAAGCACCGACGCCCACGCCATGCTCAACATCTCGCCGCCGCGGTACCGCAAGGACACCACCGTCGCCAGCCCGCCTCGTACCCCCTTTAGCCGTGCCGTCAAGCTCACTAGCACCACCAGGATGCCCGCAACGCTACGCGACCCCTACCTTGCCCCTTCACCGCTCCGGACGGCCGCGCCATGCGTCGACCTCACCGTGCACCCGCAGCACCTCGCGCTACTATAAATAGAGACCCCTCGAGCCTTCTCCTTCCACACCAAACTCGCTCCACTCTTTCTTCCGATCCTCCTCGACCTCTCATTCCCTCCACATCGTCGCCGAGCAGACCGCCAATCGACAAGCTGCAGCTCGCGGCGGTGCCCGCAGATCGACGCCAACGATTGCCGCCACCTCGAAGCCGCCGTCCGTACTCGGACGCACTCCTCATCCTCGACAACGCCGCCTCGCACCTCGTCGCCGACCCTCGCCGGAGCTCCTTCACGCCGCCGACCCTCTACCTCGCCGCCGCAGCACGTCCTCCTCTCCCCGTCGACGACGACGACGGTCGACCGCACGATCAGCTTTTAATCCGACGGTCCAGGTCAGAGCATACCGGTTCGGCAGTTATTAGTCGATGACATGTAGGCCCCACCCCTGACAGCCCACTAAAACACCGAATCGTTACTGGGCCTGTTTCCCCCATTCAAACCAATTCGGCCCATCTGTTTCCCGCTCAACCCAACCGTTTAAACTTAGCAATAATCCATTTCAGCTTTTATTTCAATTCTGGTCAGTGCTACAACTTGAATAGTTCAAATTCTACAAATCCAATTTGAGTAATTCAAAATTTCCCGGAAAGCTTATGAATATATCTAACTAACCCCACTGGATTCAAACTCATACCTTGTGTAGTTTTTGAATAGTAAAAATAACAAAACAGATACTTTTCAGTATTCAAATAAATCTTAAAAATCAACCATTATGAATTTTGAATTGAATCCAATTGCAATAATTCACATTTAACAAACTCTAATTTACTATGTAAAAATATGATATATGTTCTGTACATGATCATGGGCTAGAATCAAAATATTGGCTATGTAGTCAATACTAGCCCATTTAAACTAGTTCAAATTTTAGAATTTAAATCTATGAGGTGTAGCATCTCATTTAAATCATGGTCTCATATATTATGAAGTAATATGATGACCTCTACTGCATAGGTTCATACTTGCTCACTTGTAGAATTTAAATCAACATAGTATTTAAATTGCCTTAGTTATTTAAATCACATGAGATGATGAATCTCATTTAAATCACTTTTCTCAAATACTAAGTGTGAAGTGTTGACCTTGGTCAACATGGGATCATCCCTGGTTATTTGAGAAGATTAAATCTTAAGAAGAATTCAATGAGAGGAAATTATTTCTCCCAAACCAAATAGAAACCCTAACTCACATTTTCAATGAGAGGAAATTATTTTCCTAATATTAAATAAAGAAACCCTAGCATAATTTGTGAATAAATGTTAAGTAGTGATGCTAGATCATTTGAGTGAGCCATTAAGGCTAATTAAGAGTACTTAAGTATTGTTTGGTGATTGTATCCTCGTATTCGTTTTTAGACGCTAGTACCGGAGACTATCAAGAGGAGGAGGTATTCTACCAGGAGGAAGAGCCGTAAAACTTTGATCAATACACCAATCAAGGCAAGCTAACACTCTTGCAAGGTTCCCTTGTGCAAAGCTCTACAAGAGCAAGGCACCATTATTTTTATTTTATGCTTAATGCTCCTATCCCAAGTTTTTACTTTACAAGCTTTTCTAAATTTTGTTTATCAAAGTTTACTTTTTGAATTATGATTCACTTGGTTAGTACTGGATTAGTACAAGAGTATCAAGGTTAGCCTAGAAGCAAAGCAAAGTACTTAGCACCCCTCATACATAGATGCTAGTGCTAAATTAAAAGTGACTACTCTAGTTGGGAACTTGTGAAATGAAATGACTTTGAAAACCTTGGAATGATGCTTCATTCTATTGAAAGATTTTGAAGGTGAATATGACTGGTGAATGACTTGGTGAATTTTACAAAACCGATGGTTGGGTTCGGATGCGATACCATTCCAATTTGAAAGTACCCCCACAATACCCAATATGGGTAAGGGCTTAACTAGAAATTTATGTGCTTTAGTATGGGTTCCCTCTAAACAAGCGTCATCGGGGTTAGGCCGAAGGCTGCCTCTACAACAAACAAAACGATGCGATATGACGTGGAATGAGGTGAATGTCCGGCCCAAGCCCCGTGCGGTTCCCGGGTTGACTGCGGTTTTCACCGGGAGGCCAAGCTCATGGGGAGAGGTGCCTATACTAGAGTATGTAAGTGAAAGGTTATGGTTGGTAGTCCGCATACGGAGTATGGTAAATCGGGGCCGATTAACCCCGACGGATTATTGCAAATATTGTGGCACAAGTGTACGACCTCTGCAGAGTGTAGAACTATTCGAATAGCCGTGTCCACGGTTATGGACGGTTGGGAAGGCCATACTGTTCCGTCATCAGACCATTTTCAAAAATGTGACATATGACTTGGGACTTGAATTTGAAAGGTGAATGGTGACTTTAAATTGAATCACAACAGAGTTGTGGGAATGACACTGATGTTCCCACTTGAGTTAGTTTAGCAAATGAAGAGTCTTTTCTAAATGTTTATGAAATAAACTTGGCTTTATGCAAATAAACCTAGAGCTTAGTATCCCCTTACTAGAATTGATAGTGCTTACACTAGTATTAGTTTGCGAGTACTTTAAAAGTACTCATGGCTTTGTCCCCGGCTATTCAAATGGCCGGACTATGAAGGTGAACAAGCAGTACGAGGAAGATGGACAGCAGGACGTCTACGACAACTAGGACCGCTCCCGACGTCAAGCGTTGGCCCGTGGATTAGATAGCCACTACTACTTCGCTTCCGCTATTTGTGATGTTCGTTGATCGATAGATCAACTATTATTGTAATATTGGATCATGTGATCTACCTTTGTAAGACGATTATGTGTTGTAATAAATGATGACTCTATGATATTCAACTATTATGTCTCGCAACAACAATATTCCTGGGATTGCGATGTACGGCATAATAGGCATCTGGACTTAAAAATCCGGGTGTTGACATATGCTGTCGTAGTGCGACCCTTATGCATCTAGCCGCCCTTACACCTATCTCAGGTGTAGGGGCGGCACCCCGCTTGATCATAGTTTAGTAGATCTGATCCGTTACGGTTGCTCCTTGTTCTGCAAGGATTAGTTTAATATCCGCATTAGTTAGGCCCTACAAAGGGTTGGAGGATCCAGCGGCGTGTAGGGTGAAGTTTGCTAGCCCTAGAAAGGATGTTCCGGGGATCAACCTCGTGTTGGTTTTTAGGCCCCGTCTAGGATCGGCTTACGGTCACCGTGCGCGAGCGCGAGGCCCAATCGTGAGTAGGATGATCCGATTATGCGGTGAAAACCCTAAATCGTCGTAGATCTCATTAGCTTTATCTTGATCAAGCAGGACCACCATATATTCGGACACCTTGTACGAATCATGGGTGGATCGGCTCTTTGAGCCGATTCACGAGATAACCTGAGAGCCGATCAAGGCTCGTATTTAATGTTTACGTGTATGCCATGCAGGAAACTAAGCGAGGCATCATCCAACACCTTCCTGACCAGGTATAGGTCAGGTGGCACGCCCTTGCGATAGCATCGGACGTGTGACCAGGAGGCTTTGCGGGCCGTCGCTCCGAGGGACTGGGGCCAGCCGCAGCCCTAGTTGTTCCCGGCTCTACTGTGTTGCCCGTTGCTGCCCGCCAGTGGGTTTCTGACGTCAACACATTCTGGCACGCCCGGTGGGACAACCTTCGACATCCACCACATCGCCATCTACATCCGAGATGGCGGAAAGCACTCCGGTCAAGTACGAGGATCTGCCTGATGAACTCAAGAAGAAACATGACGAGATCAAGGCAACCCTCGAGGCCGAACTCATCGGCTCTTTCCACAGAACCCGCTCCCATGGCGTCAGGTGGAAGGGGTTCACACCTGAAGGCGCACTCGATGGAGTGGACCTGTCCGCCCCGTCGAAGAACGCACCGTGTCGCCGCGTCGGGAGATCAACTACATGGTGGCTCATTCGCCGCACCGCCACTCGAGAGCCTTGGTGAACACTTTGGAGCGTGTCGCTCTGCGCGTGGTCCAGGAAATCATGAGCCACCGGTATTCTCCGTCGGGACCAGCTCTGGGGACTTTCAAAGGAGAGATGCCACTCCAGTCCCATCCGCCGCTGCCGTTCGCATGGGCGGCACCAGAAGTGCCGAACTCATCGGCATACGTCGTCTACAAGATTGGTGGTGATCCTAGTGACTACCAATTCCTACCCGAGGCACCCAAGGAGATCCCGCACGGATACGCGTGCGCATACGTACTGCGACCGCAATACCTGAGCACTCTCGAACCAGGTTGCAACAGCAGGGGCCTCTGGAACGGCAGGAGGAACGTCGGGAGCAGATCTTGAGAAGCAAACGTGGCTGGCTAAATACGCCACTCCGACAAACCTCCGGAGCCCAGCTCCTGCAGTTGGCTCGGAACTAGAAAAGCAAGCATGGCTGGTTAAGTATGCCACCCCGGCGAATCTTCAGGGTTCGACACCGTCAGCCATCACCGCGGATCAGATTTGTACGATTCTGAAAGATCAGTTCGGCATGATGCCGAAAAGGAAGACGTTCGGCTACACCAAGCCGTACCCCAATGATTATAAATTGATCCCGCTACCCCCCAAATATCGGCTCCCGGACTTCACAAAGTTTAGCGGATCGGATGGTTCCAGCTCCATCGAGCATGTGAGCCGATATTTGGCACAGCTGGGCACGATCTCAGCATCAGACGAGTTGCGTGTGAGGTTCTTCGCACAGTCCCTCACAGGATCGGCTTTCGGGTGGTACACATTGCTGCCACCGAACTCCATCCGGACTTGGAAGCAGTTGGAAGAGCAGGCTCCATGAGCAGTATCACTCGGAGGCTTCCGAGGTTGGTATTGCCGATCTAGCACAAGTACGACGAAGCGCGGGGAGACAAGTGTCGAATACGTCCAGCGCTTCAGGACCATTAGGAACCGATGCTTTTCGGCTCATGTAAGTGAAAAAGAAGCAGCCGAGTTGGCGGTGGTGGGTCTCTCATCATCGATTAAGGACGTGGCCTCCCAAGCGTACTACCCTTCATTGGCGCACATGGTGCGTAAGCTGTCAGCATATGAGCAGCGCCACCCGGATGTTTACCAGGACAAATTCAAGCGTGCGGTGACCCCGGTTGAGGCGTACGAGGATGAAGGTGCTGCGGGAGATCGAGAGGTAGCAAGTGGCTGAATGGACTCGAGCGGCAGGCCCCGTGTCCCGCAAATGGGTGAAGCCACAAGGCCCTCCAAAAGGGTTCGACTTCGACGTGACCAAAACCGAGCAGATTTTTGATCTCTTACTCACGGAGAAGCATATAAAGGTACCCGAAGGCCACAAGATCCCCACGGTGCAGGAGCTGAACGGAAAGCCATACCGCAAGTGGCATAACACGTTCACCCACACCACCAACGACCGCAGGGTGTGGCGGCAGCAGATCCAAATGGCGATAGAAAATGGACGGTTAATTTTCAACCAAGTACGCCATGAAGGTCGACACACACCCCTTCCCCGCCGTGAACATGGTGGAGTATACTTACCATGGAGGGTGCCAGCCGGATTTCTCGTGCAATATCAACAGGGTAGGACCTGGACACCACTCTGGTAAGGACGGAGATGAGGGCAGCTGCTCTCATAGCAAAGATACAGAGGAGGCCGCTCCACGCGATCGGCTCCGCCAAGACGGCAAGCGCTACGTCACAGAGGGAGAAGTGAAAAACATAAGGTATCAACGACCTCTCTCTGATCACCTCCTCAACAAGTATGTGAGTCAGTATGACCAACGCCGGCGATACAACGACGATGATGAAGAAGATCGTCTGGCTAGGGACGACAGGAGACGTCGTCGGCATGATCGCGAGGAGGAGGAGCATGAGCGCCGCGCCAAGGAAAAGTTGGGGGAGCGAGTCGACGAGGATAGGCACTGGGACTGTCCCTTCTTCCGACACTGCTGGGATTCAGGAATGAGCCGATTTCCCACAATCGGCAATTGCCCAGAATGCAACCAGAAGAAAAAGGAGGCAGCCAGCGTGTCCGTATTCAAGCGCCTAGGGCCTCTCCCGCCACAAAGCAAACGTCCTGAGTCCCCTCGGTTGGAAGATCTCGAAGATTCAGAAGACGAGGGAGAAGAAGAAGACAGGTACCACCGGCCAAGGTGGTGCCCTGATGGACTCAGCCGTTCCCAAAAGCGCAGGGTTCAGCGATTGCGCGGCTCCGGAGGAAGCCGAAAGGTTATACTTGCATACATTGAGGAAGGCAAGGCCCGATCCGGCTGCGAAAGTTCAGCGAACCCTGGATGAAGAGGGTCGTCCACGGAAAATGGAGTGGCGTCCCAAGAAGAGGAAAGCCGATGACGAAACATCGGCTGGCACAAACATGGTACTCGTCCTTCCGACGAAGCTTAGTGCTCCACGATTACACGATGCACTCAAGGTGGACGACAGCAAGCGCACCAACATGATAAAGTCAGAAATTGGGCTGGTTTTATCTACCGACCTGAACGAGTAGCAAGAGCAAATTAATGAGAAAACGTGGCGAGGCTGATCCTTGTGATCGGCCCCAAAAATTTATGGAGGAACATTACAAAACCTTCATCGAGCAAGCAACGTGGAGGCCGATTCCAGCAATCGGCCAAAATTATCCTCACCATCCATTCTGCCTGGGTTCAGCATTTAATCCAACATGGGATACCGAAGAGCCGATACCATCAATTTTCTTGACAGAATCGGCTCGGGGGCACCTAGGTGGATGAAACACGAGGATATGCAGTAGGAATGTCTTGCAAGTACCCAGCAGCCCAAGATATTCTTTGATGATGGATATTGAGGTATGGGGGCCGTTACATAAATCGGCCGTAAAAATTCAAATTTTTTTAAGCACAGCCGATGCAGCAGACATCGACTTAAGGATATAAAGCCGATGCATGGCCATCGACTCGAGAGGTATAACTGTTATAATCAGAGGGTCAATGGAGCACGAAGAGAGACTCTAATGGAAGAACTCCTCAATGGAATGGTTTAAGGGCTCAGATCCTCTCTTCAAGGACAACAAGGCGCAAGGAGTAGACTGAAGAAGCTCGGGGGGCAGCTCACCCTGAAGGTTCTCTGCTCTGGGGAGCCGATTTTGTTGAAATCGGCTGGCTCTGCATTGTGACGTGAGGTCAATGGCGACACGATTGGCTATTTCGCTACCTTTCTCGCCTTGACTAAGGCTCGGAGGGCCACTAACTTGGGAGGTGCTCTATTTTTGAGAGCCGATTGGAGTTGCATCGGCTGACCCTGCATCATGATCTTCTCAGGGAGGAGCTGGGAAGGAAAGCCGTCGTCTTGTACGAGGTTTGGACCGTGCTGGTGCTGCAAGAAAAGGAAGGAGACTGGTTTCTCAAATTAGCAGATGAACAGTCATCGGCTATGGGATTGCGAAATACCACGGTCAAGAAAAAAAAAATCTAATTCGTTGCTATCGGTCTTGGTGTGGCAAGCGGAAGGATGGAAATTGGATTAATGGAAAGAGAAATTGAAAGAACAATTCTCATTAATTCAAAGGAGCGGCTTTACAAGAAGAGCCGATGGCTCTCAAAAGAGGGATCTGGTGCCTAGTGCACTGCTACTGCTGGTCCTACTCTACTAGTCATCGCTGTCCTCATCATCGCCGTCGTCGGGGTCGTCGGCGCTGCTCCCAGGAAGCTCCTCGCCGCTGCTGCCCCAGCCGTCGGCTGGAGCTTCCTCCTCCTCCTCCTCCTCGTCATCATCATCATCCTCGCTATCCGCCCAACTGCGGAAGCGCTTCGTCGGCGGATACCCAGCAGAAGAGGAGGAATCATCTTCCTCCTCCTCCTCTTCTCCTTCCTCGTCGTCATCGTCGTCCTCACTGTCCGCCCACATGCGGGAGCGCTTCTTCGACGGGAGCCTGGCGGAGGGGGAGACCTTGGTCTTCTTTGCTTCTCCTTCTTTCTTCTCTTTGTCAGAGGAGATGGGGTTCGCCCCGGAGTGGAGGCCGTCCTCTTTCTTGTTCTTCGGCGACGATTGGAGGGGGAGGCCTGAGGCAGAGGAGGAAGAAGAAGACATGGCTGCAGGGGAAGAGGGTTTTTTGGCGCTGGTGGACAGAGCAGAGCAAGGGGATGGAGTGGTGAACCGTTTGGCACAGATAAATAAAGAGAGTGTAGTGGAGATTTAATGCCATGACGGTTCTCGAGGACGTGATGCCGAAATTGTCAATTCGTACAGAGAAGCCCAGGAGGCGAGGCGTAATGATGGAAGATTCTGCGGCAGCTTCCGCTCCGCCACGACATGACCCGACGAAAGAAAAGCGTAATGATTTTGGAAATGTCATTTCCAAAACCAGGGGGGCATGTGTTATCACCAGAATTTGACCGAGTCAGAGGTGGGCCGCGATCAAGATGGACTTGAAGAATATATATAGAAGAAATACGTGAATCGGCCTTACATGCAAAGTTTGGGCTAGATGGCCCGTGTATCTGTAACATATTAGGATACGTTTCGGTTAGATAGAGTTTTACCCGTGCACGGTTAGGTGCACGCTTGAGTTAGAAAGTCCCTTGGACTATAAATATGTATCTAGGGTTTATGGAATAAACAACAACCAACGTTCAACACAAACAAATCTCGGCGCATCGCCAACTCCTTCGTCTCGAGGGTTTCTCCGGTAAGCACCATGCTGCCTAGATCGCATCTTGCGATCTAGGCAGCACAAGCCTACCCACGTTGTTCATGCGTTGCTCGTGCCGAAGCCTTTTTGATGGCGAGCAACGTAGTTATCTTAGGTGTGTTAGGGTTAGCATTGTTCTTCGTATCATATGCTCGTCGTAGTGCGACCCTTATGCATCTAGCCGCCCTTACACCTATCTCAGGTGTAGGGGCGGCACCCCGCTTGATCATAGTTTAGTAGATCTGATCCGTTACGGTTGCTCCTTGTTCTGCAAGGATTAGTTTAATATCCGCATTAGTTAAGCCCTACAAAGGGTTGGAGGATCCAGCGGCGTGTAGGGTGAAGTTTGCTAGCCCTAGAAAGGATGTTCCGGGGATCAACCTCGTGTTGGTTTTTAGGCCCTGTCTAGGATCGGCTTACGGTCACCGTGCGCGAGCGCGAGGCCCAATCGTGAGTAGGATGATCCGATTATGCGGTGAAAACCCTAAATCGTCGTAGATCTCATTAGCTTTATCTTGATCAAGCAGGACCACCATATATTCGGACACCTTGTACGAATCATGGGTGGATCGGCTCTTTGAGCCGATTCACAGGATAACCTGAGAGACGATCGAGGCTCGTATTTAATGTTTACGTGTATGCCATGCAGGAAACTAAGCGAGGCATCATCCAACACCTTCCTGACCGGTATAGGTCAGGTGGCACGCCCTTGCGATAGCATCGGACGTGTGACCAGGAGGCTTTGCGGGCCGTCGCTCTGAGGGACTGGGGCCAGCCGCAGCCCTAGTTGTTCCCGGCTCTACTGTGTTGTCCGTTGCTGCCCGCCAGTGGGTTTCTGACGTCAACAGTTACTAAATGGGTGGAAGCCATACCTACAAAAAGTGCTGATGGTGAGACCTCTTTAAGAATGCTTTTAGATATTATTTTTCCTAGATTTGGAGTTCCTAGATATATTATGACTGATGGAGGTTCTCATTTTATTCATGGTGGTTTTAGAATAACTCTTGCTAAGTATGGTATTAATCATAGAATTGCTTCTGCCTATCATCCTCAAACTAGTGGGCAAGTAGAATTATCAAATAGAGAGATTAAATCTATCTTGCAAAAGACTGTTAATAAATCTAGAAATAATTGGGCTATTAAATTGAAAGAAGCACTATGGGCTTATAGAACTGCTTACAAAAATCCCATGGGTATGTCACCGTATAAAATGGTTTATGGGAAAGCTTGTCATTTACCTTTAGAACTAGAGCACAAAGCTTATTGGGCTGTAAGAGAACTAAATAAAGATCCTAAACTTGCCGGTAAGAAAAGATTGCTACAATTGAGTTCTCTAGATGAATGGAGAAGTGAAGCTTATGAAAATGCTAAACTCTTTAAAGAGAAAGTTAAGAAATGGCATGATAGAAGAATTATCAAAAGAGAATTTAATGTTGGAGATAAAGTCCTATTGTATCGGTCTCGTCTCAGATTTTTTGCAGGGAAATTACTCTCAAAATGGGAAGGACCATATGTCATTGATGAGGTTTATCGATCAGGAGCAATTAAAATTAGCTCTTTGCAAGGTAATGCTACACAAGTGGTGAATGGACAAAGACTCAAGCATTATATCTCGGGTGATTCTTATAATGAAGATGTTGATGTTATTCAAGTGGTAACTCTGGAAGCTTTCATCAAAGGCCAAGTTGACAGTCCAGCAGAGTCCGACTTTGAATAGGTAACAGTTCTGGTAAGAAAAAGTCCGTGTTTAACTTTCCGAACAATGTTTTTGCAACTTTTGGAAAATATGAAAAATTACGAGATCGAAACGGAGTGGAGGAGACACACGAGGAGGTGCCCCCATAGGCCGGCGCGGGCCCCAGCCTGGCCGCGCCACCCTATGAGGAGGCCACCTCGTTTCCCCTCTCCGACTCTGGTTCGACCTGGTACTTTCCGTTTGTCGTGAAATTTTTTGCTATATAATCCCCCGGACCCCTGGAGGTCCGTATATCGTTTTCTCGCCGTGTTTTGTTTCGAGCTGTTTCTGCCAGGATCTTCGTCGGATCTAGATCCACCATGTCTTCGTCGGGAACTCCGAAGGACAGCTTCCTTGAGGACGTCGTCAACCCGTACATGAGCGAGTTGAAGATGCACCCCAAGGAATTGTTGCTCATAAATGGAGAGTTGCAGATTGAAGATGTCCGGGGTCCTAAAGGAGAAGGAAGCTTGGAAGACAGGATGGAGAAACTAGAACAAGAAGTCTTTAATTACAAGAAGATGGCTGAGCGTGAAGTGGATATCTTCCACAAGATCGTGTCTGAACTTATTGATGAACACGAGAAGGAGACTGCAAAGCTGTGGAATGATATCCTCTCACTTCACGACACCACCAACAAACTCCAAGCTCAACTCTATGATGTTCAGAATCAAAACTGTGAGTATGAAAATAGGTTTAAACACATAAGCTATGCTGCTAGTTTCAGGATCCCTGAGACCAAGATGTCGTTTGTTGATGGAGAGCCTCTTCCTTGGAAGTCTGATGATGGGAAGAATTCACCACCACCGGAGGAGTAATTCATCATCAGTATTGGCACACCCTTGGTTTGTTCCAAGCTTGGGGGAGTGCCGCGGTATCACATCATCACTATCTTTTGTATTTTTACTATCAAGTAGTGTCATATCATGAGTAGAAAAGTTATCATATAAGATGTGTTGCGGTATGGAAGTATCTCTCTTTAGTTGGTTATCTATGTATCCCTTGGTGTGAGTTATCGTTATGGAATATTAATGAGAAGTTTTATCATTTGCATATTGCACATCTTATTTTAGTTTGCAATCTCTATTATATGATTGATGTTGTTGTTAGTATTGGTATCACTTTGGGAGCATTGAGTAAATCTATTTGGTTTTGGCAAACTTAGCATTGGTCAATAGCAACAACACTTTGAGTTTTAAGTAGAGAAGAGGAAATACATGTAGATATGTTATTATCTTTCTTGTTAGTTCCTAGCTTAGTATTCTGAAGTTAAAATTGTTTGTGCTTACAAGTAAGATGCATGATTGTTTCTATCACATGTATATTTGTTTGTTTCCCTCAACTCTTATGCTTGCTAATTAACCTTGCTAGCCAAAGACCTGTACCGAGAGGGAATACTTCTCGTGCATCCAAACCCTTAAACCAAACCTATGCCATCAGTGTCCACCATAACTACCTACTATGTGGTATTTCCCTGCCATTCCAAGTAAATACTTCATGTGCTACCTTTAAATAATTTAAAAGCTATTACTTCTTATTTGTGTCAATGTTTTATAGCTCATGAGGAAGTATGTGGTGTTTTATCTTTCAATCTTGTTGGGCAGCTTCCACTAATGGACTAGTGGCTTCATCCACTTATCCTTTAATTTTGCAAAAAGAGCTGGCAACGGGGTTCCCAGCCCCAATTATTCAACCTTCATTAATAACTCTCTTCACATGTTTTGCCCTGATTCATCAGTAAGCAACTTAATTTTGCAATAGACACTCCTCCATGGTATGAGATTGTTGGAAGGCACCCGAGGATTCGGTTAGCCATGGCTTGTGTAAGCAAAGGTTGGGGGAGTGTCATCCTTAAATAAACTAAAGTACATGTGTAAACAAAAGAGAAGAGGGATGATCTACCTTGCTGGTAGATATAACGTCCTTCATGGGAGCCGCTCTTTGGAGGTCTGTTTGGCAAGGGGGTTAGAGTACCCGCTACCATTCGTTGACAACAACAAACACCTCCCAAAACTTTACTTTTATGCTCTCTATATGATTTCAAAACTCAAAAAGCTCTAGCACATGATTTAATCCCTGCTTCCCTCTGCGAAGGGCCTGTCTTTTACTTTATGTTGAGTCAGTAAACCTATTTCCATCCATCTCAAGCAAGCATTTGAGTTGTTGTGATCAAGCCATCTATATTGTGATCTATTTCATCATGTCTTTTATTCTTCCTTGTTTAAGTACAAGTTTTATCTGAATGAATATAGCTGTGCAAGTTATCAAAGATTATGAGGAGATTACTGTGATTGAGTATGCAAGTTTATTATAAGCTTTAATATGAGAGTGCTGCTCAATAGATAAGTATAATCTGTAACTGTTCTCTGACCAAGAACAAAGTTTGCCATCACCAATTATGATTTCCTATGCACCTTTATTTGTGATTTCCTTCTACTTGTTTCAAGTTGAATTATATGAGGAAGTTGTCTACTAGAATGTCTTGTGTGAATGAATATGATGCTTCTTGTCCGTATTTTATTTATCGACTCTTCACTCCATAAACATGTGGTCTTGTTTACAGAGTTCAGTTTCGCTTGGGGACAAGCGAAGTCTAAGCTTGGGGGGAGTTGATACGTCCATTTTGCATCACTATTGTATATCATAATTTGCTGTTATTCATTGATATATTTCATATTTGGAGATGATACTTATGTAATTTCATCTATTTTGCATGTTTCATGATTATTTGAGGATCGCGCCCCGGAGCCAGGATTCTACTGGAAAAAGCACCGTCAGAATGCAATATTTTGGAAGATCAACAGTTGACGGAAATTACATGAAAAATCCTATTTTTCCAGATGACGAAGGGAGCCAGAAGGGGGAGCCGAGGGGACCCGAGGTGGGCCCACCTCATAGGCCGGCGCGGCCCAAGGCCTGGCCGCGCCGCCCTGTGAGGAGGGGGCCCACAGCCCCCTCTCGCCTCCTTTTTTTCGCGTACGTCTTCGTCCCGAAAACCTAAGCCCCAGAGGGTAGTCGCGAAGAGACACAGCCGCCTCTGCGGGGCGGAGAACACCAGAGAGAAAAGAGCTCTCCGGCAGGCTGAAATCTGCCGGGGAAATTCCCTCCCGGAGGGGGAAATCGACGCCATCGTCACCGTCATCAACGTCATCATCATCATCATCATCATCATCATCATCATCATCATCATCATCATCATCATCATCATCATCATCATCATCATCATCATCATCATCATCACCGCCATCTCCACCGCTGCACCTCGTCACCGCTGTAACAATTTGGGTTTGATCTTGATTGTTTGATAGGGGAAACTCTCCCGGTGTTGATTTCTACTTGTTATTGATGCTATTGAGTGAAACTATTGAACCAAGGTTTATGTTCAGATTGTTATTCAACATCATATCACCTCTGATCATGTTCCATATGATGTCTCGTGAGTAGTTCGTTTAGTTCTTGAGGACATGGGTGAAGTCTAAATGTTAGTAGTGAATTATGTTGGCTAGTATTCAATGTTATGATATTTAAGTTGTGGTGTTATTCTTCTAGTGGTGTCATGTGAACGTCGACTACATGATACTTCACCATTTATGGGCCTAGGGGAGTGCATCTTGTATTCGTTTGCTAATTGCGGGGTTGCCGGAGTGACGAAACCTAAGCCCCCGTTAGTATATCGATGCGGGAGGGATATCGAGGATCTCGAGTTTAAGGCTGTGGTTAGATTTATCTTAATTACTTTCTTGTAGTTGCGGATGCTTGCAAGGGGTATAATCACAAGTATGTATTAGTCCTAGGAAGGGCGGTACATTAGCATAGGTTCACCCACACAACACTTATCAAAACAATGAAGATTAATCAGCTATATGAAGCGAAAGCACTAGACTAAATTCTCGTGTGTCCTCAAGAACGTTTGGTCATTATAAGTAAACAAACCATCTTGTCCTTTGTGCTAAAAAGGATTGGGCCACTCGCTGCAATTATTTCTCTCGCACTTTACTTACTTGTACTTTATTCATCTGCTATATCAAAACCCCTGAATACTTGTCTGTGAGCATTTACAGTGAATCCTTCATCGAAACTGCTTGTCAACACCTTCTGCTCCTCGTTGGGATCGACATTCTTACTTATCGAAGATACTACGATACACCCCCTATACTTGTGGGTCATCAAGTGCTACCTTTAAAATTTCATTCCTTGTCTTTGCAATATATAGCTCATGGGAAAATAGCCTTAAAAACTATTGTGGTAAAGAATATGTAGCTTATGTATCTTATTTCTTATAAGTTGCTTGTTGAGCGGTAACCATGTTTCTGGGACGCCATCAACTATTACACTTTTGTTGAATATCATGTGAGTTGCTATGCATGTTCGTCTTGTCCGAAGTAAGGGTGATTTATCATGATCAAATGGTTTGAGTATGCATATTGTTAGAGAAGAACATTGGGCCGCTAACCGAAGCCATGTATCATGGTGGAAGTTTCGTTTGGACATTAATCCTCAATCTCTTATGAGAATATTATCTGTTGTTGAATGCTTATGCATTAAAGAGGAGTCCATTATCTCGTTTTCTATGTTGTCCCGGTATGGATGTCCGTAGTTGAGATCTATCAAAAACGAGAAATCAAATGCGATCTATCTCCTTGGACCTTTGTACAGGCGGCATAGAGGTACCCCTTTGTGACACTTGGTTGAAACATATGTTATGCAATGATAATCCATGTAAATCCAAGCTAATTAGGACAAGGTGCGAGCACTATTGGTGTTCTATGCATGAGGCTTGCAACTTATAGGATGTCTTATGCATAACACATATGAATTATTACTACCGTTGACAAAATTGTTTCTATGTTTTCAAAATAAAAGCTCTAGCACAAAAATAGTAATCCATGCTTCCCAGTGCGAAGGGCCTTTCTTTTACTTTATGTTGAGTCAGTTTACCTACTTCTTTCTATCTTAGAAGCAAACACTTGTTTCAACTGTGTGCACTGATTCTTATATGTTTACTGATTTCACTTGTTATATTACTTTATGTTGACAATTATCCATGAGATATACATGTTGAAGTTGAAAGCAACAGCTGAAACTTATATCTTCCTTTGTGTTGCTTCAAAACTTTCTACTAAGAATTTATTGCTTTATGAGTTAACTCCTATGCAAGTCTTATTGATGCTTGTCTTGAAAGTACTATTCATGAAAAGTCTTTGCTAGATGATTCAGTTGTTTAGTCATTGTCTTTACCATTGCTTCGAATCACTTCATTCATCTCATATGCTTTACAATAGTATTGATCAAGATTATGATAGTAGCATGTCACTTCAGAAATTATCCTTGTTATCGTTTACCTACTCGAGGGCGAGTAGGAACTAAGCTTGGGGATGCTTGATACGTCTCCAACGTATCTATAATTTCTGATGTTCCATGCTAGTTTTATGATAATACCTACATGTTTTGCTCACACTTTATAATGATTTTATGCATTTTACGGAACTAACCTATTGACAAGATGCCGAAGTGCCAGTTCCTGTTTTCTGCTGTTTTTGGTTTCAGAAATCTTACACAGGAAATATTCTCGGAATTGGACGAAACAAAAGGCCACGTTCCTATTTTTCCAGGGGCTTCACGGAGTCCGAAGGAGAGACGAAGGGGGGCCACGAGGAGCCCACACCATAGGGGGGCGCGGGCCACCCCCTGGCCGCGCCACCTGGTGGGGAGCCCACCTCGGGACCCCTCCGAGGCTGCCCTTCCGCCTATAAAGTCTCTCCGCCGCGAAAACCCTAAAAAGATAAGCCACGAGACGAGAAAAGTTACACAGCCGCCGCCATCGCGAAGCCAAGTTCGGGGGACAGAAGTCTCTGTTCCGGCATGCCGCCGGGACGGGGAATTGCCCCCGGAAGCCATCTCCATCGACACCACCGCCATCTTCATCGCCGCTGTTGTCTCCCATGATGAGGAGGGAGTAGTTCTCCCCCGAGGCCGAGGGCTTTACCGGTAGCTATGTGGTTAATCTCTCTCTCCCATGTACTTCAATACAATGATCTCATGAGCTGCCTTACATGATTGAGATCCATATGATGAGCTTTGTAATCTAGATGTCGTTATGCTATTCAAGTGGATTTTACTTATGTGATCTCCGGAGACTCCTTCTCCCACGTGTGTAAAGGTGACAATGTGTGCACCGTGTGGGTCTCTTAGGCTATATTTCACAGAATACTTGTTCACTGGGTTATGATTTGAGTTGGATGTCTCTATGAAATTGTGGTGTGTTAGTACCTCCTATGATTGCAATGTTTGAGAGTGTCCACTAGTGAAAGTATGATCCCTAGGCCTTGTTTCTAAGCATTGAAACACCGTTTCCAACAAGTTCTGCTACATGTTCGCTTGCTGCCATCTTTATTTCAGATTGCAATTACTACTTATAATCATCCATATTACTTGTATTTCACTATCTCTTCGACGAGCTAGTGAACCTATACATCTGACAAGTGTATTAGGTGTGTTGGGGACACAAGAGACTTCTTGTATCTTAATTGCAGGGTTGCTTGAGAGGGATATCTCTGACCTCTACCTCCCTGAGTTCGATAAACCTTGGGTGATCCACTTAAGTGAAACTTGCTGCTGTTCTACAAACCTCTGCTCTTGGAGGCCCAACACTGTCTACAAGAATAGAAGCACACATAGACATCAACTATATATGTGCTTTGGTTTTTCATTTGTTTTATTTTATGCCCACTTGAATCTTGGTCAATCCTAGATTTGACCAGGATTTAAACAAGTTTAAAACATGAAAATGAAAAGGTACGCCTGGATCCTTCTTAGTAACGACTCTAAAAAAGACGCTTTTGGGATGTTCTTGAAATTTCCATGTTAGTTTGAAACCCAAAACGAATTCTCTTCATGCTAGACTTAATAAGATCGACAGGGGGTAGATACATGATTTGTCTGGTTTGGATATATCTAGACCTTGTTTATCAACTTGAATGCTTACGATATGACATAAGAAGACTATGTGCTTTTGTTTCTCATTTTTCTTATTTTTTTTAATTTTGTGCCCATTTATATCTTGGTCAAATCCTAGGTTTGACAATGATTTAAACAAGTTTAAAATATGAAAATGAAAAGGTAAGCATGGATCCTTCTTAGTCACTCTAAAATGAGCCTTTTGGGAGGTTTTTGAAATTTCCATGTTTGAAACACAAAACCACTTCTCTTCATGCTTGACTTCATTCATAAGATAGAGTTTAGGGGTTAAGGGTAGATATATACACGATTTTTCTGGTTTGAATATGTCTAGACCTTGTTTATCAACTTGAATGCTTACTATATGACATAAGAATGCTATGTGCTTTGGTTTTTCATTCTTTTGATTTTTTCTGAATTTTTATGCCCATTTGAATCTTCCTCAAATCCTAGGTTTGACGAAGATTTAAACAAGTTTAAAATATGAAAATGAAAAGGTAAGCATGGATCCTTCTTAGTCACTCTAAAATGAAGCTTTTGGGAGGTTTTTGAAATTTCCATGTTTGAAACCCAAAACCACTTCTCTGCATGCTTGACTTCATAAGACATAGTTATTTAAGGGTTAGGGGGTGTAGATACATGATTTGCATAGTTTGAACATGTCTAGACCTTGTTTCTGAACTTTAATGCTTACTATATATATGACATACGAAGACTATGTGCTTTTGTTTTACATTTTTCTGATTTTTTTTTAATTTTGTGCCCATTTGTATCTTGTTTAAATCCTAGGTTTGACAATGATTTAAACAAGTTTAAAAATATGAAAATGCAAAGCTAAGCATGGATCCTTCTTAGTCACTCTAAAATAAGGATTTTGGGAGGTTTTTGAAATTTCCTTGTTTGAAACCCAAAACCACTTCTCTTCATGCTTGACTTCATAAGATAGAGTTTAGGGGTTAGAGGTATAGATACATGATTTGTCTGGTTTGAATATGTCTAGACCTTGTTTAACAACTTGAATGCTTACTATATGACATAAGAAGACTATGTACTTTGGTTTTTCATTTTTCCGATTTTTTTAATTTTCCGCCCATTTGAATCTTGGTCAAATCCTAGGTTTGACCAAGATTTAAACAAGTTTAAAACATGCAAATAAAATGGTAAGCATGGATCCTTCTTAGTCTCCCTAAAATGAAGCTTCTGGGGTTTTTGAAATTTCCATGTTTGAAACCCAAAACCACTTCTCTTCATGCTTGACTTCATAAGACAGAGTTTAGGGTTAATTAGGGGTAGATATATACATGATTTTTCTGGTTTGAATATGTCTAGACCTTGTTTATCAACTTTAATGCTTACTATATGACATAAGAAGACTATGTGCTTTGGTTTTTCATTTTTCTATTTTTTTTATTTTATGCCCATTTGAATCTTGGTCAAATCCTAGATTTGACCAGGATTTGAACAAGTTTAAAACATGAAAATGAAAAGGTAAGCCTGGATCCTTCTTAGTAACTCTAAAATGAAGCTTTTGGGATGTTCTTGAAATTTCCATGTTTGAAACCCAAAACGACTTCTCTTCATGCTAGAGTTCATAAGATCGACAAGGGGTAGATACATGATTTGTCTGGTTTGGAAATAGCTAGACCTTGTTTATCAACTTGAATGCTTACGATATGACACAAGAAGACTACCTGCTTTTGTTTTTTTCTGATTTTTTTAATTTTGTGCCCATTTGTATCTTGGTCAAATCCTAGGTTTGACAATGATTTAAACAAGTTTAAAATATGAAAACAAAAAAGGTAAGCTTGGATCCTTCTTAGTCACTCTAAAATGAGGCTTTTGGGAGGTTTTTGAAATTTCCATGTTTGAAACCCAAAACGACTTCTCTTCATGCTAGACTTCATAACATCGACAAGCAGGGGTGGATACATGATTTGTCTGGTTTAAATATATCTAGACCTTGTTTATCAACTTGAATGCTTACGATATGACATAAGAAGACTATGTGCTTTTGTTTTTCATTTTTTTAAATTTTGTGCCCATTTGTATCTTGGTCAAATCCTAGGTTTGACAATGATTTAAACAAGTTTAAAATAAGAAATTGCAAAGGTAAGCATGGATCCTTCTTAGTCATTCTAAAATGTGG
Organism: Lolium rigidum; assembly: GCF_022539505.1. Classification (NCBI taxonomy): domain Eukaryota; kingdom Viridiplantae; phylum Streptophyta; class Magnoliopsida; order Poales; family Poaceae; genus Lolium; species Lolium rigidum. The sequence continues at coordinate 207,157,017 of NC_061514.1, forward strand.
CTTTTGGGAGGTTTTTGAAATTTCCTTGTTTGAAACCCAAAACCACTTCTCTTCATGCTTGACTTCATAAGATAGAGTTTAGGGGTTAGAGGTATAGATACATGATTTGTCTGGTTTGAATATGTCTAGACCTTGTTTAACAACTTGAATGCTTATTATATGACATAAGAAGACTATGTACTTTGGTTTTTCATTTTTCTGATTTTTTAATTTTCTACCCATTTGAATCTTGATCAAATCCTAGGTTTGACCAAGATTTAAACAAGTTTAAAACATGCAAATAAAATGGTAAGCATGGATCCTTCTTAGTCTCCCTAAAATGAAGCTTCTGGGGTTTTTGAAATTTCAATGTTTGAAACCCAAAACCACTTCTCTTCATGCTTGACTTCATAAGACAGAGTTTAGGGTTAATTAGGGGTAGATATATACATGATTTTTCTGGTTTGAATATGTCTAGACCTTGTTTATCAACTTGAATGCTTACTATATGACATAAGAAGATTATGTGCTTTGGTTTTTCATTATTTTTATTTTATTTTATGCCCATTTGAATCTTGGTCAAATCCTATATTTGACCAGGATTTAAACAAGTTTAAAACATGAAAATGAAAAGGTAAGCCTGGATCCTTCTTAGTTACTCTAAAATGAAGCTTTTGGGATGTTCTTGAAATTTCCATGTTTGAAACCCAAAACGACTTCTCTTCATGCTAGAGTTCATAAGATCGACAAGGGGTAGATACATGATTTGTCTGGTTTGGATATAGCTAGACCTTGTTTATCAACTTGAATGCTTACGATATGACACAAGAAGACTATCTGCTTTTGTTTTTTTTTTCTGATTTTTTAAATTTTGTGCCCATTTGTATCTTGGTCAAATCCTAGGTTTGACAATGATTTAAACAAGTTTAAAATATGAAAACAAAAAGGTAAGCTTGGATCCTTCTTAGTCACTCTAAAATGAGGCTTTTGGGAGGTTTTTGAAATTTCCATGTTTGAAACCCAAAACGACTTCTCTTCATGCTAGACTTCATAAGATCGACAAGCAGGGGTAGATACATGATTTGTCTGGTTTGGATATTTCTAGACCTTGTTTATCAACTTGAATGCTTACGATATGACATAAGAAGACTATGTGCTTTTGTTTTTCATTTTTCTTATTTTTTTTTAATTTTGTGCCCATTTGTATCTTGGTCAAATCCTAGGTTTGATAATGATTTAAACAAGTTTAAAATATGAAAATGCATAGGTAAGCATGGATCCTTCTTAGTCACTCTAAAATGTGGCTTTTGGGAGGATTTTGAAATTTCTGGCCATGTTTGAAACCCAAAACCACTTCTCTTCATGCTTGACTTCATAAGACAGAGTTTAGGGGTTAGGGGTTTATAGATACATGATTTGTCTGGTTTGAATATGCCTAGACCTTGTTTAACAAATTGAATGCTTACTATATGACATAAGAAGACTATGTACTTTGGTTTTTCATTTTTCTGATTTATTTTTATTTTTTGCCCATTTGAATCTTGGTCAAATCCTAGGTTTGACCAAGATTTAAACAAGTTTAAAACATGAAAACAAAATGGTAAGCATGTATCCTTCTTAGTCACCCTAAAATGAAGGTTTTGGGGGTTTTTGAAATTTCCATGTTTGAAACCCAAAACCACTTCTCTTCATGCTTGACTTCATAAGACAGAGTTTAGGGTTAGGGTTGAGGTAAAACTGAGTATATTGCACTAGCCAGTATTAGTACTCAAGGGGAAAACTGAGCACACAAAAAATGCTAAATTTCCAGGGTTAGACTCGAGTACGCGTGTTGCGGTGCAGAAGTGGAAGACGTGCAATTGTTGACGCGTAGACGCGGGTCGCGGTGCAGAAGTCGAAGACGTGCAATCATGGACGCGTGTCGCATTGCAGAAGCCCAAGACGTGCAGACGTTCAATGGTGGACGCGTAGGACGCGGGTTGCATTAACCACCCCTCGCCTTTATAGACGCCTCCTCGCACTACCTCTGTCACTCTCACTAGCTCATGCAACGCCTTCTCTCACGTCCCATCATCTTCTCCAAAGCAAAAAACCCTCTCCCTCTCTGCCGGCGAGATGGCCAAGGAGAATGCGAATCCCATCGTCCATGACGCCGTCGGCTCCAAGTGCGACGCCTCCCTCTTCGACGCCGTCCCCTCAACTGCCGTCACCGCCGCTGGTGGCGGTCGGATCCCGCCGGGATGGGACCCCTATGAGGAGGTGCCGTACATCTCGCCTCCGAACCCCTACGACACCTACATGGACGACCCATGGAACGAGGTAACTATGGTTTGCTCCCTTTTTTGTTCCCCATTCCTCTTTGAACCCTATTTTTGCTGGTTCCCTAGTAACTATTAGTGCCGATCTGTAGATGGATGAGTATTGACTTAATATTTGCGCCGATTTTATTCCATTTTGCTTTGATCCCTTCTTGATTTCGTTTAAGATTTGGAGTTCGGCCGCTCGGTTAATTTATGCAAGTAATAATGAGATCTCAATCAGTTAATTTATGCAAGTAATTGATGTCTACGGGTGCTTCTATTCTTGTAGACAGTGTTGGGCCTCCAAGAGCAGAGGTTTGTAGAACAGCAGCAAGTTTCCCTTAAGTGGATCACCCAAGGTTTATCGAACTCAGGGAGGAAGAGGTCAAAGATATCCCTCTCAAGCAACCCCGCAATCACGATACAAGAAGTCTCTTGTGTCCCCAACACACCTAATACACTTGTCAGATGTATAGGTGCACTAGTTCGGCAAAGAGATAGTGAAATACAAGTAGTATGGGTGTATATGAGTGGTAATAGCAATCTGAATAAAATATGGCAGCGAGTAAACATGCAATAGAACAGTAAGTAAACAGTCATAACCTACGCCAAGTACTACACGATGCACACACTGTCACCGTTACACCATGGAGGAGGAATAGAGTACTTTAATAACATCACTAGAGTAACACATAGATGAATAGTGATACAAAACTCATATGAATCTCAATCATGTAAGGCAGCTCATGAGATCATTGTATTGAAGTACATAGGAGAGAGATTAACCACATAGCTACCGGTACAGCCCTTAGCCTCGATGGAGAACTACTCCCTCCTCATGGGAGACAGCAGCGGTGATGAAGATGGCGGTGGTGTCGATGGAGATGCCTTCCGGGGCACTTCCCCGTCCCGGCGGCGTGCCGGAACAGAGACTCCTGTCCCCCAGATCTTGGCTTCGCGATGGCGGCGGCTCTGGAAGGTTTCTCGTACCGTGGCTTTTCCGTATCGAAGATTTAGGTCAGGGAGGCTTAAATAGGCGAAGAGGCAGAGTCGGAGGGGGTACGGAGCCGCCACACAATAGGGGGGCGTGGGCCCTAGCCTGGCCGCGCCAGCCCCATGTGTGGGCCCCCTGTGGCTCTCCTCTGGTGGATCTCGGGTGTTCTGGAAGCTTCGTGGAATTCTAAGATGCTGGGCGTTGATTTCGTCCAATTCCGAGAATATTTCCTTACTAGGATTTCTGAAACCAAAAACAGCGTAAAACAGACAACCGGCCCTTCGGCATCTCGTCAATAGGTTAGTTCCGGAAAACGCATAAATATGACATATAATGTGTATAAAACATGTGAGTATCATCATAAAAGTAGCATGGAACATAAGAAATTATAGATACGTTTGAGACGTATCAAGCATCCCCAAGCTTAGTTCCTACTCGCCCTCGAGTAGGTAAACGATAACAAGAATAATTTCTTAAGTGACATGCTATCATAATCTTGATCAATACTATTGTAAAGCATATGAGATGAATGCAGCGATTCGAAGCAATGATGAAGATAATGAGTAAACAAATGAATCATATAGCAAAGACTTTTCATGAATAGTACTTTCAAGACAAGCATCAATAAGACTTGCATAAGAGTTACTCATAAAGCAATAGATTCAAAGTAAAGTCATTGAAGCAACACAAAGGAAGATATAAGTTTCAGCGGTTGCTTTCAACTTCAACATATTTATCCCATGGATAATTGTCAACACAAAGTAATATAACAAGTGCAATAGGTAAACATGTAAGAATCATTGCACAGTTGACACAAGTGTTTGCTTCTAAGATAGAAAGAAGTAGGTAAACTGACTCAACAATAAAGTAGAAGAATGGCCCTTCGCAGAGGGAAGCAGGATAAAATCATGTGCTAGAGCTTTTTAAGTTTTGAAATCATATAGAGAGTATAAAAGTAAAGTTTTGAGAGGTGTTTGTTGTTGTCAACGAATGATAGTGGGCACTCTAACTACCTTATCAACCAGACTTTCAAGAGCGGCTCCCATGAAGGACGTTATCTCTACCAAGCAAGGTAGATCATCCCTCTTCTCTTTTGTTTACACATGTATTTTAGTTTCATTATTGATGGGTGACACTCCTCCCAACCTTTTGCTTACACAAGCCATGGCTAACCGAATCCTCGGGTGCCTTCCAACATTCACATACCATGAAGGAGTGTCTATTTGCAAAATTAAGTTGCTTACTGATAGATCGGGGCAAAGCATGTGAAGAGAATTATTAATGCAAGTTAATTAATTGGGGCTGGGAACCCCATTACCAGCTCTTTTTGCAAAATTATTGGATAAGCGGATGAAGCCACTAGTCCATTGTGAAAGTCTGTCAAAAGTAAATGACAAGATCGAAAGATAAAACACCACATACTTCCTCATGAGCTATAAAACATTGACACAAATAAGAGATAATAGCTTTTGAATTGTTTAAAGGTAGCACATGAAGTATTTACTTGGAATGGCAGAGAAATACCATGTGGTAGGTAGGTATGGTGGACACAAATGGCATAGTGTTTGGCTCAAGGATTTGGATGCACGAGAAGAATTCCTCTCAATACAAGGCTAGGCTAGCAAGGTTGTTTGAAGCAAACTCAAGTATAAAACGGTGCAGCAAGACTCACATATGAACATATTGTAAACATTATAAGACTTTACATCGTCTTCCTTGTTGTTCAAACACCTTAACCAGAAAATATCTAGACTCTAGAGAACAATCATGCAAACCAAATTTTAACAAGCTCTATGTAGTTCTTCATTAATAGGTGCAAAGTACATGATGCAAGAGCTTAAACATGATCTATATGAGCACAACAATTGCCAAGTATCAAATTATTCAAGACATTATACCAATTACCACATGCAGCATTTTCTGTTTCCAACCATATAACAATTAACGAAGCAGTTTCAACCTTCACCATGAACATTAAGATAAAGCTAAGAACACATGTGTTCATATGAAACAGCGGAGCGTGTCTCTCTCCCACACAAGCATGATGGATCAGATTTTATTCAAACAAAAACAAAAATAAAAGCACACAGACGCTCCAAGTAAAGCACATAAGATGTGACTGAATAAAAATATAGTTTCAAGAGAAATGACCTGATAAGTTGTCGATGAAGAAGGGGATGCCTTGGACATCCCCAAGCTTAGATGCTTGAGTCTTCTTGAAATATGCAGGGATGAACCACGGGGGCATCCCCAAGCTTATACTCTTCACTCTTCTTGATCACGTTATATCATCCTCCTCTCTTGACCCTTGAAAACTTCCTCCACACCAAACTCAAAACAAACTCATTAGAGGGTTAGTGCATAATCAAAAATTCACATATTCAGAGGTGACACAATCATTCTTAACACTTCTGGACATTGCTCAAAGCTACTGGAAGTTAATGGAACAAAGAAATCCATCCAACACAGCAAAAGAGGCAATGCGAAATAAAAGGCAGAATCTGTCAAAACAGAACAGTCCGTAAAGACGAATTTTTTAGGTGCACCAGACTTGCTCAGATGAAAATGCCCAAATTGAATGAAAGTTGCGTACATATCTGAGGATCACGCACGTAAATTGGCAGATTTTTCTGAGTTACCTACAGAGAGGCATATTGAAATTCGTGACAGCAAGAAATCTGTTTCTGCGCAGTAATCCAAATCTAGTATCAACCCTACTATCAAAGACTTTACTTGGCACAACAATGCAATAAAATAAAGATAAGAAGAGGTTGCTACAGTAGTAACAACTTCCAAGACACAAATATAAAATAAAAGTGCTGTAGTAAAATAAAGACATGGGTTATCTCCCAAGAAGTGCTTTCTTTATAGCCATTAAGATGGGCTCAGCAGTTTTAATGATGCACTCGCAAGAAATAAGAGTTGAAGCAAAAGAGAGCATCAAGAAGCAAATTCAAAACAAATTTAAGCCTAACCCACTTCCTATGGAAAGGAATCTTGTAAATAAACAAGTCATGTAGGCATAATGCAACAAGCATAGGAAAACTAGACAAGCGCAACTTCAAGATTTTCAGCATATAGAGAGGTGTTTTAGTAACATGAAAACTTCTACAACCATATTTTCCTCTCTCATAAAGATTTTCAGTAGCATCATGAATAAACTCAACAATATAACTATCACATAAAGCATTCTTATCATGAGTCTCATGCATAAAATAATTACTACTCCCAACATAAACATAGTCATTCTTATTAATTGTAGTGGGAGCAAATTCAACAAAGTAGCTATCATTATTATTCTCATCAAGTGTAGGAGGCATAGTATAATCATAATAAAATTTACTCTCCATAGTAGGTGGCACCAAAAGACCACTATCATTATAATCATCATAAATAGGAGGTAAAGTGTCATCAAAGAATTTTTTTTCCTCAATGCTTGGGGGACTAAAAATGTCATACTCATCAAAACCAGCTTCCCCAAGCTTAGAATTTTCCATAGCATTAGCAACAATAGTGTTCAAAGCATTCATATTAATAACATTCCCATTAGCATGCATATAAAGTTCCATGGGTTTTTTAATTCTCTCTTCAAACACATCATGTCCTAATTCAAGATAAAGTTCATAAAGATCTCTCATATTTTTGTTGTTTTCCATTATGCCTAGCTAGTGTAAACAAGAAACAAAAAGATGCAATTGCAGGATCTAAAGGAAATAGCTTCGAACACACACACAACGGCAACAGAAAAGTACTTAGTTACCTGGGACCGGAGTATGAGTGCCTTTTACCTTTCCTCCCCGGCAACGGCGCCGTGAAAATAGCTTGATGTCTACGGGTGCTTCTATTCTTGTAGACTGTGTTGGGCCTCCAAGAGCAGAGGTTTGTAGAACAGCAGCAAGTTTTCCCTTAAGTGGATCACCCAAGGTTTATCGAACTCGGGGAGGAAGAGGTCAAAGATATCCCTCTCAAGCAACCCTGCAATCACGATACAAGAAGTCTCTTGTGTCCCCAACACACCCAATACACTTGTCAGATGTATAGGTGCACTAGTTCGGCGAAGAGATAGTGAAATACAAGTAGTATAGATGTATATGAGTGATAATAGCAATCTGAATAAAATATGGCAGCGACTAAACATGCAACAGAACAGTAAGTAAACGGAGTTTCGATGCTTAGAAACAAGGCCTAGGGATCATACTTTCACTAGTGGACACTCTCAACATTGATCACATAATAAAACCACTCTACACTCTCTTGTTGGATGATGAACACCACTAATTGTGTAGGGCTACAAGAGCACCTCAATGCCGTAGTTAACAAGCTCCACAACATTCGATGTTCATATTTAAATAACCTTAGAGTGCATGATAGATCATTGCAATTACACCAAGTACTAACATAGCATGCACACTCGTCACCATCACACTATGAAGGAGGAATAGATCGCATCAATACTATCATAGCAATAATTAACTTCATAATCTACAAGAGATTACAATCATAACCTACGCCAAGTACTACATGATGCACACACTGTCACCGTTACACCATGGAGGAGGAATAGAGTACTTCAATAACATCACTAGAGTAACACATAGATGAATAGTGATACAAAACTCATATGAATCTCAATCATGTAAGGCAGCTCATGAGATCATTGTATTGAAGTACATAGGAGAGAGATTAACCACATAGCTACCGGTACAGCCCTTAGACTCGATGGAGAACTACTCCCTCCTCATGGGAGACAAGCAGCGGTGATGAAGATGGCGGTGGTGTCGATGGAGATGCCTTCCGGGGCACTTCCCCGTCCCGGCGGCGTGCCCGAACAGAGACTCATGTCCCCCAGATCTTGGCTTCGCGATGGCGGCGGCTCTGGAAGGTTTCTCGTACCGTGGCTTTTCCGTATCGAAGATTTAGGTCAGGGAGGCTTAAATAGGCGAAGAGGCGGAGTCGGAGGGGTTACGGAGCCGCCACACAATAGGGGGGCGCAGGCCCTAGACTGGCCGCGCCAGCCCCATGTGTGGGCCCCCTGTGGCTCTCCTCTGGTGGCTCTCGGGTGTTCTGGAAGCTTCGTGGAATTCTAAGATGCTGGGCGTTGATTTCGTCCAATTCCGAGAATATTTCCTTACTAGGATTTCTGAAACCAAAAACAGCAGAAAACAGCAACTGGCCCTTCGGCATCTCCTCAATAGGTTAGTTCCGGAAAACGCATAAATATGACATATAATGTGTATAAAACATGTGAGTATCATCATAAAAGTAGCATGGAACATAAGAAATTGTAGATACGTTTGAGACGTATCAGTAATCATGGGATCTCAATCAGTTATTTTATGCATGAATCAAAAGATATCAACCGTTTAATTTTGCAAATAATCTGGAATCTGTTCAAATTCAGATCTGGAATCTGTTTCTTTGCCTATGATGAATCGTTGGGCACAAATTTTTACAGAGCGGGTTCAGCGAACCATTGCTGTGTACAAATCTGTTGTGCATGAGCTTTGGTTCACTAACACCATCCCTGTAGACATATAATCGTGTCCACTCTAACTGAGGCTGGCTCTATTTTTTTCCTTACTTTGTTATCATGCACGTTAGACATCATTGCAACTCCTTCACTCATAGTTCCCGTTTGATATGGATCAGGTGTCTGGCAGCGACGTCGGCAGCGACGACGAGGACCAGCACACCAAGACTCGCCAGGTGCTGCGGAGGCTGCAGGTCGGCCAGTACGTCTCCTACTTCGCCAAGGGTGTCTACAGGTGCCCCTTCTGCACTAGGAGACTCGGCAACACTGACATCAACTGCCTCCTCACGCATGCCGAGAACATCGGCAACACCTTCCCCAAGGTCGGCACGACGGTGAACCCCTACTCCTTCCGCACTAAGCACAAGGCGCTCGGCATGCACCTCCGCAGCGTCCAGTGGGTGGAGATCTCCGCCGGGCGCATGCCTCCGCTCAAGCCCAAGGCTCCCAAGGGGAGCAACAAGTGGAGGCAGAGGCAAATGGGGTAGGCGGAGTCCTGGACGTGTGCTGCTGCTGCAAATCAGCTTCTATTTTGTTGTTAGCTAGGGATCCCTTTTTGTTATGTTGTTAGTATGATGGTGTTATGAAGAACCACGAACCTATTACTATGTTGCTGTGTATGCAGCTTATTATCTAGGGAGTATATTTTGTTGGCCCTACTTTGTTTTCTCGATTTACTATGATTGTGAATTTGTCGTACATTACCCTGGAGATTTGCTTCTAGATTTAACTACATACATATGGACCAGAGGGAGTACTAGATTTGCTGCCATATTGGGCAAACAACGAGGGCCAAAAGGAACAAATAATTGAAGAAAGACAGAAATGCAAGCTTCTCTAGATTTGATACTAATTTGGTGAAAAAAGACAGAGAGACAGAGGGGGAAAAGGTGCTCTTAAAAATGCCAATTTGCGCCGAGAGAGACAGAACCCAACTCCTACTCACGTACAACCAAACGCGGTCTCGTCCTGTCCCACACGGTCCCTTTCTACTAGCCCCACGCGACGCGACCCCACACGTCAGCACGGAACGGTCAACAAAACAGGAATCCTCCCGTCTGAGCTCCTTCTGCGGGTTACAAATAAGGGCTTGGGGAAAACTGAGGAAAAACATAAGGCAATCTAATTGACTAATATAGCTGCTTAATTAATAAAAGGATTAGCTACAACGTGCTCAGTTTGCCCATTTATTAAGGTATAAGACTGGCAGGAGAGAAAGTAATCGCTAGTTTCCTCATTTTGCCCCTGCATGCTCGCACGATTAAAGCACCTTTCGCACGCGCTGGACTCCTCGTTTCCTTAAACCTCCTCGTTTCTCGGGATAGACCAACAATTTTCAGGATCGTGGGTTAATGTGGCCAGGTTTCGACTTTCGAGTAGTGGAAACGGGAAAGCAGGTGCAAATTAGGGAGATAACTGAACCACAACCACCCGCGCCTTAAGCATCGAGTAATATCGGGGGAAAATGCGCCGTAAGTAGTGAGACGGAGGGAGTAGTGCACAATTCCAATACGGAGTATAATTTTACCTGCCATATTTTCTTAATTTTTGTGCAGTCTACAATATATACTAAGATTTTCACATTGAGATTTTGCACGTAGCAGGATATTTTTCATTGGTTTCGAAACTTAAAACTATGATTACGATTTGACAAGGGCTCCCATCGGTATGGGGTGAACAAGCCCTCCCATCAGTATATCAGAGGAATTTGACAAGGGCTACGGGACGACTAGATACATCACCAAAAAAGGTGATGCATGTCTCCTTCACCAAAGCAGACTGAAACAAGTACATGAACGCAAGTACACCACCATAATAATACTACTACATTAACACAAGTACGAGTAATATAATAAAGTAAGAGTACTACTCCCTCTAATCTAATTTAAACCAAAATAAAACTTAAACTTCATCCTAAATTTAAACTAGTGCCTCGTCCTCGTTCTTCGCTCATTTTCTGATCCAAGACGGCGCAGAGTGCCGGAGTGCATGGCACGGAACTCTTCATCGGTGGCATGCCATGGGCATGTCACCGGATGCATGATTTTTTTCGCAATGTTTAAATTTGAATTTAGGCCGCATGTCACACGGTGACATGCAAAAAGTGCATGTCACCTGGTGGTGGTAGGCAACTACCCTCATTTACGGCGGCGTAGGCGACTGGACGCCGCGTGGCCAGCCGCTGCCCTCGTGGCCGCCTCGATTTCCACGCGGGAGACCATTAAACGCCAACGACCAACCTTCCCGAGTCACGGCCGATGCGAACCATCGCGTCCTCTCGCTGACAAGGCGGCCCCTAGGTACTTTTCAATTTTTGCGAAACTTAAAACATGGGTTGCAACTGAGATTTCTTTAATGACATCAACTGTTTGAGAACGAGGTTAAGTTCTCATCAGTCCACAAATCGCACCCTAAATTTATATCACCATTTCGAATGGACGGACACGATTGCTCCAAGAGATTCGAGGAGACGCCTGTAGGCCCGCCATATGCGGACAGTTAAAGTCAAAGAAACCCGTTCGGCTAGCGACTATGACTATAAGGGCAAAACGCTAAACTCTTTCGTTCCATTCACTTTCTTCCTCTCTCCACCTCAAACAAAAATTTGTTCGTCGCTCTCTCCTCCAGCAAAGTCTTCAAAATTCAGGTCGTCGGCGGTCAAGTACGCGGAGAAACAACGCGGCTCGAAATTTCGAGAGACGCTTCCAGAAACCAAGTGGGCTCGCCGTCGCCGCCGCCGCCGCCGAAACGCGTCCGTGCTGTGCTCACCGGATTAGTTTCCTTCGCCATGTACTTTCTTTTCTTTCGTCGCTCTCTCCTCCAGCAGTTAATGTGTTCAAACTTCAGGTCGTCGGCGGTCAAGTACGGGAATAAAAAAACTCCGGCTCAAAATTTCGAGAGACGGTTCCAGAAACCAAGTGTGCTCGCCGTCGCCGCCGCCGCCGCCAAAACGCGTCCGTGCTGTGCTCACCGAGTTAGTTTCCTTCGCCATGTACTTTCGTTTCTTCTTGCCCGGGCTCAAGCTCTTTAAGAGTCTCTATGGTTATACATAGGGTTGGAAGTTCCAACGACGCCTGTACTGCACCAACTTCCACGACCAAGGAATCATCGTCGTCCGATGATTTCAACCCGGCCCTACCCCGGCGAAATGAGGTAGCACCAAGCACTGTGTAGTTATCTTCTTCTTCTTCTTCTTCTTATTCTTCCTTTGCGCTTACTTGCTACCGATGATTTCACCCTGAAGGGAGCGGTGCCGACTATCGACACCACTGTCGCCATCTTGATGGAAAAAAACGAGGAGCTCAGCTTAGAGTGTGATCGCCTCCGAGACGATTTGGCTGCCAAGAAGAAGAATTCGAAAACTCTTGTGGAGCTCATTTGCAGCCTTCGCAATGAGCGCGACATGTTGAAGAACGAGCTGATTAAGCAGAAAGAGAGGAACATTGCATCAGCGGAGAAAGCCAGCATCATACTCAAGACTGTGTGCCTCGAAAAAGACAAGTCTGATATAGAGTACAAAATCCTTCTTCAGGATAAAGTAGAGCTCAAAAAGTTGAACCTTGAATATGCTGACATCGCCATCCTTGCCCTTCTCGAGAGGCAGAAGGCACAAGATAAGTTGATGCACCTGATGTTGGAGAGCTGTAGTGAAAGAGAAGAGACATTGAAAGAAGTGAGCACTTTGGTGGGATACATAAGTGACGTCGGGCAAACTTCGCAGAATCCGCCCCGGCTGAGCTCAAATTCCAGCGGAACCAGCATTCAGCAATGCATGTTATGCACACCTACAACTTCTACTCATTGATTAGAGGTCGCACGACATGGCATTTTCCCTCGAAATCGTAGTACTGTACTAATAGTTGTACTACTTAGTATGTACCTTTTTGTAAAATAATTTCTTACATGTATTAGAAACTACCCCTCTCCTTTCTGGATGCATCCGGGACATTGTCATCCGGCCCTCTTCTGGACAAACCCCCTCGGGAAGGATAGTATAATTTGCACATTTCGCTACTAGTACTTCTAATTCCACCGCTTATTTTTCTAATCCATTAAATTGTTAATTAGATGACCAACAGATGGAAGCTGTGATAGATTAGACCAACAAGTGGTGAATTGTGCAAAAGATATGTCCGTGTTTTATGCAAAAGAGTGATATGGGGATCTGGTGGAATCTTGAATTTCCTCTTCAGTGGTAGGCATGCTTCACTTATAGCTGGAGTACATTGCAGACCTGGTGTATTTCGTCAGTACCGATCAGCTAAAAAGGTAGTACTAGCCTTTTCAGTGAGATGTCTTTTCAGTGCTACAGAGTTGTCTGTTCACTGCTTGCTTTGTCTGTCGGTGACTTTGCCAGGCTGACTTTGCCATGACTTTGGGTGACTGATATGTGGACCACACTTGTAAGTGACTCAAAGTCACTGACTTTGGGGACTCCTGAATGCTTCGTATATTTCTGACGGTTTCTGAATTATGTATACAACTTTTGTAATATTGGTCAAACTAGTTTTGACCAGGGTTTGTGTAGGGTGGTTGATTTTTTTTGGTTGGTCCAAATGGTGTTATGTGGTCCAAATGTGATGTATCATTACACCACCATGTGCCCCCTCCCCCCACCCCCAGGTTTTGGTAATGCCATTCTGATACATGCTTCTTAGAAGGAGTACATTTTTTTCGTTAGGGCATGGCAATTTTGAAAAATTCAAACAAAAATGGGAAGACAGAATGGTAACATCATTTTCCATGTGATGATGCACCCCTGTGCCAAATTTTGGTTCATTTTAAGAATGTAAGGTGACAAATTACTCGAGGAAGCTAGTTGGAGTAGACGGGCATGACCGGATTGGCATAGGGGATTTATTTTTTGAAGGATGTTAGTTTTCATAGACAATATCTGACACAAAAAATAAAATGTTAAGGTCTCATATTATTCTGAATGATTTTGAATTACTTATGACGTTTGGAAGTATTGGTATACATGAGCCCCACATGAAGTTAAATGGTCCAAGAAAAAAAAAGGTTTCGTACACGTTTCCCAGAAAGTGGAAAGTCGAGTACATGCACGACTTCACGCGTCCACTACTGGATACAGAGAGTTAGAGGCTATAAAATAATCGGCCTCATCATCTCTCGCGAGCTCGTCCTCTCCACTCCCCCAACTTGCCTCCCCCACACTGTGAAAAATCCCCATCCACTCACCGCACCTCTGAGGCATCGACTTCCCCGTTTCCAACCGCAGCAGCATGAAGACAGGTCTTGCATACGAGGCGGAGCAATCGGCGGCCGCTCGCGCAGATGATGCCTCTACGGTAGTGGCCGTCGCGTGGGTGAGGCTTCACCGGGCACCCAGGCCGCTCGTCTCCTCTGCTTGTCTGATTCTTCGACCTCGGTCGAAACGGGCGTCCTGGCCGTCACGGCGGGTGAGGCTTCACCGGGCACACATGTCGCTCGTCTCCTCTGCTTGTCTGATTCTTTGACCTCGGTCGAAACATGCATCCTGGCCGTCGAGGAGAAGGTGGATACCAACGTTGTTGCTCCCGCCGAAGATGTGCACGGCGTTGCAGGCCACCACGGCGAGGTCTTCCTAGGCCCGGTGCTGGAAGCGGACCTTGACCCCTTCGACGATTTCGGCCCAAACGTTCGGTTCCTGGGAGGATGTTGAGGGTGATGACGAGGAGGTACTGCTCTTTTACCGAAACTGTCCCAATCCTCTTTGTGTCATATTACTATTCACATGGTTTGCACGAGCCTGGTCTTGATTGATTTGATATCCTACCTTGTTCTTGTAGATGTAATTGATTCTACGATTCGTAAGATCAGATTCTAGTTTAATTTCGACTAATCTGCCATGTAGTCATATAATTAATTTATGTGTTCATACTTAGTGGACTTGCAATTGTTGTGGCTTATGTTCATGGCTGTTCATAGGGTTTCTCATGATTTAGTACGATTTCTTCGGCCATTTACTTGTTCTACACATTTAATTTTAGGGTTTCTAAGGTTTGATTATGTTAGTGGAGTATTTATTCGATCTGTCATTAAACACCTGATTATGTAGTACTTAATAATTCATAGGCGTATTCTGATGACATGGACGACAACAAGGTGCGCAGGTACCGGAAAAGCCGCTATGTTCTGAAGCGGCTGAAGGGTGGTGAAATTCGTTTCTGCATGCGCGGGGAGCTGTTTTGCCCATTATGTGGCAAAATTCTCCAGAAGGACATCCGCAGCCTGATCCAGCATGCGATGGGTGTAGGCCTAAGTACATCGGGGGAAGCACCGCCCTGCAACCAAGGCCAATCACGCATCATATGGCCTCTTCCGCCAGAATTACGTCATGCCTGGCTTGTTCCACGTCAACGCCCCTGCTGGCCCTCATGCTCCTGGTCATGTTTAAAGTTCATATGTGTAATATTATTCCCTTTGGAAGTTCAGCATTAAACTCTACTAGTACAACTGTGGTGGTCTTGTGATGTAGTACTCTTTTGATGCATTTGTGATGTAGTACTACTTTTTTTGAAATGATATAGTACTATCTAAGAAAAGTACTCCCTTCGATTCACATTCATTTCACACCAAGAAATATGGATCAGAGCGAGGGAATAAATTAAACATGGCATCTCGTGCATGAAGCTTGACAGATCGATCAGGTTGGCGAGAATAGCAATACAATGCTGCTCATTAGGCAAATGCATGCCATGTACGATAGTATACATCCAGTAAAGAAGTCTATACTGACATAAAAAAACTACTTTGGGGATGAGAGTCAATTGGGGCATCTACAATACAGAAAATCTTGCTCGTAGATGATTTTGGCTAAGAGGGTTTTACTCACATTACACGTGCCACTTTCCTTGTCTGCAAAACAAGTTCCAATAAAGGGAGAGGAAAGAAGAGGGCATTGTGGGCGAGATTGAACACCTTTTTTTATGTGTTAAGCTGAGGCCTCGTTTAGCTGAGGATTTCGACTTATGCCTAACAGCTAAGGCTGGCAATGGGTCGGGTTTGGTCGGGTCGACCTAAACTAGACCCATGCCCATCACCCTTATCGGGCACACCTGTGACCCACGACCCTACCCATGGGTAAGGAACGAGACCCATGCCCAATCCCATCGGGCAACCCGACCCTATCGGGCAACCCATCGGGTACAAAAAAATGGAGAGTTTGACGCAACCAAATATCTAGAACACATCGGCACATTGTTGGGATGCCAGGACAAAGAGTGGTGTATTCCCGTTCATGGCTTTGTGACTGAAAGTAGTACTAATATGCACATGTTTGGTGTCTAGATAAAAGAGCTTTGTGTGTAAATGATGTATATTGTCTACATGTATAATGTATGTGTATCATAGCTTACGTACCATATAAAATTATGCAATTATTTTAATTAGTAATATTAATCGGGTGACCCATCGGGCAACCCGTGGACATAGAATGATACCCATGCCCGACCCACGACTAATCGGGTTGCCCATGGGTTATTTCCATGGGCGAACATCGGGACCCATACCCTACCCATTTGGGTCGGGTGCCCATGGGCGGACGTACCCATGGGTCGAATTGCCGGCTTGACTAACGGCTCAACACACCCACAAATAATTCTCCTTGCACGCTCCACCGTCAGCAAAAATAACAATATTAGCACGCAAGATTAAGAAAGAAGTGAATTTAAGTAACTTGGTATGCTTTTGAAGCAATATATTCAGAGAAAGAGCACACATGTTCGGCTCGAAATAATCATAAGAGAAGAACAATAAATCTAAGGCACCCACTTCATCGGCAGAAGGGGCGCGACACCACATTGATTCATACCTTGAGTCGATGCTGGCTCGTAGAAGGGCGGCCACGCCTCGAGGATGCCGGGGACGTCTCCACCTTGGTCTCACATGTGACTGCTTCTCAGCGGCTGGTGCGCCGCGCCATGTAGAAGATCTATCAAGAGATGAGACCTCGATGACGCTACCGACGCCTCAACCTTGGGAGCACCGACCTGTTGCTCCGCACCGAGATGCGCCACGTGCATGATTTAGCGGATGCACCAATTTTAGAGATATGTCATGATCATTGTAACAAATTTCAACGTGATGATGATTTGATCTTGCACTCGGCCTTGAACATAAGAACTAGTACAATCTCACAATTTTTTTTATCATTATCCTTTGCGAGATTTAGCGGATGCGCCAAATTCAGAGAAATATCATGATCATGGTAACACAATTTTCAATGTAATGATGATTTGATGTTGCACTCGACCTTGAACATAAGTACTAGTACGGTCTCACAATTTTGTATCATTATACTTTGCAAGTTTTAGCGGATGCGCCCATTTTCAGAGGTAGATCATGATCATGGTAACAAATTTTCAACGTGATGATAATTTGATGTTGCACTCGGTCTTGAACAGAAGTACTACTACCGTCTCACAAATTCTTTATCATTATACTTTGCAACATTTATCGGATGCGCCAAATTCAGAGATAGATCATGATCATGGTAACAAATTTTCAATGTGATGATGATTTGATGTTGCACTCGGGCTTGAACAGAAGTACCGTCTCACAAATTCTTTATCATTGTACTTTGCAAGATATAGCGGATGCGCCAATTTCAGAGATAGATCATGATCATGGTAACAAATTTTCAACGTGATGATGATTTGCTGTTGCACTCGGCCTAGAAGAGAAGTACTAGTACGGTCTCACAATTCTTTTTATCATTATACTTTGCAAGATCTAGCGGATATGCTAATTTCAGAGATAGATCATGATCATGGTAGTGACCGATATTTAATGTGATGATGATTTGATTTTGCACTCGGCCTTGAACAGAGGTACTAGTACGGTCTCACAATTTTTTATCATTATACTTGGACGGTAGCCAAATTCAAAATCTCATAGCGGCAAAACTTCCCGCACACAAAATACAAAAATTTCACACGCTTCCAAATTCCCATTCTACCCCTGTGGAGATGGCAGCAAAGTCGGTTGGTGGGGGGGTCTGCCGGTCATTTTTTGGATCACCACCTCCCTAGCCCGGAAACCCTCCCAAAAAATTCATTTCCCTCAGACCACCCACCGGAACTTCCCAAGTCCCTCTCTCCCACCTCCACGACCACCGCACCGGAACATCCCCGCCGGACTTCCCTGGCCTACCCGAGGCCTCGCGATCCTCGTCATCCGGCTGCCTGCCGGAGCCGCTTCATCTACGTCGTCATCAATCGGACCGGATCGTCCCCGCCGAACCTCGAAACCATATGCTCATCCAGCAGTCTACCGCAGTCGCTTCAGCTGCGGTATCGTCCACCCCACCGGAGCCGCTTCGCCGGATCCGTCGTCCACCGCATCGGATCTTGCTCACCGACACCGCTGTGCATGAACCGGATCCGCTTCACCGGCGCCGTGCATGATCTAAACTCTTCTATTGTCGCTTTTCTATTGCTTGCCTGCAAGTTCTTGTTTAATCTTAGGGGAACCTGTTTGTGCTAACGACGCGCCGTTACGTTTTTGCAGATGAGATGAGTAACCATGAAGTGTAATGGCCGTCTCTCCAACCCCAAGTAGCACATGTAGCGTACTTCATCACCGGATCTATCAACCCCAGGAAGATCTGCTGTGACTCCCACAAAGTGCTTCTCCTAATGTAAGTCCCTTGTTTTAGCGCCATGTTCTGGGTTCAGATGCTTGTTTGTCTGAAGCTCTTTTAGTTCAATCCTAGCTATGACCGTAACACCTTGCTATTTTCTAGTTCATTGCTAACTTTAAGCGATTGAACATTTTGGTTTGCATTCCCTGCTCTGTAGATGTAGCCATCATAACTTCTATCTTGCTCGATCGTTGTTACAAAAATTATAGGCTGCTACTATTTTGTTCATGCCAATCTTGTTCTCCCTGAACATGTTGGTTGGCATTCCCTGTACTACAGGTGATGCCATTGTTATTTCTATCTACTTCGTCGTAAGCTAACAAAGTAACTGCCTGCTATTAGTTCATGCATGCTATCGCTCTGCCATCCTGCAGTACAAATTTATTTGAACTCATCACAGCAGCTACTTCCATCATAATGTTGTCTGCCATCTGATTCTTCAAAAGCTGCAATATTAACTTGTTTCTCTTAATTGGCATGGCGCTCACATATAGAATGGTGAACATATTGGTGTGCATTCCTTCTTCTACAAGTTCAGAGGTGATCCCACTATATTCCATTTCTGGTCCATCCTAAGCCGTAGCATTAACTATCCTATATGTGTTGCTCATTACAACTTTATATCCCGAAACAAATTGATTTGTTTCCCTTATCTACAAGTTTATGAGTGATGCCATTATAACTCCTATCTGTTTTATTCCTAGCTATTATAGTAACATCGTGCTATTATTTAGTTCATGGCCAATTTTAAGTAATTGAACATGTTGGTTCGCATTCCCTGCTCTATAGCTTTTGGCATCGTAACTTCTATATTTGGTTTACATTCCCTGCTGTGTAGATCTAGCCATCATAACTTTATCTTGCTCAGTCGTTGTTACAAAAATTATGGCCTGCTACTATGTTGTTTGTGCCAATTTTTTACTCCATGAACATGTTGGCTTGCATTCCCTGTACTACAGGTGATGCCATTGTTTTTTATCTAGTTCATTGTAAGCTAACAAAGTAAGTACTTAGTTTGGCATGCTATCACTCTGCTATCTAGCCTGTAGTACAAATATACTTGTCATACTACTAGATAATAATTTTGTGTGCCATCTTGTTCTTCAAAAGCTGCATTATTGACTTGTTTCTCTGACTTGGCATCACACTCACATATGGAATGCTGAACATATTGGTTTGCATTCCCTCTTATACAAGTTCACAGGTGATCCCACTATATTCTGTATCTAGTCCATCCTAAGCTCCAGCATTAACTATCCTCTATGTGTTGCTCATTACAAGTTTATATCCCGAAACATCTTGATTTGCATCCCCTTCACTATAAGTTCAAGAGTATTATTTAGTTCACGGTCAATTTGAAGTAATTGCACTTAGCACTTGTTGGGTCACATTCCCTCCTCTTTAGCTTTTGCCATCGTAACTTCTATTTTTGGTTTACATTCCCTGCTCTGTAGATGTAGCCATCATAACTTCATCTTGCTGAGTCGTTGTTACAAAATTTATAGCCTGCTACTATGTTGTTCATGCCAATTTTGTACTCCCTGAACATGTTGGTTTGCATGGGACTCGACAGTAGTAAGTCTGTTGTTTCATTCTAACGTGCTCTGTTATATTGGCTGTTGGTATGCGGCATGCACTCTTTACTTGCTTATTGTGCGCATTACAATGATCTTGTTATAATGACGAAATGATGAGTTCCAAATTCTTTGGCAAACAATATTGTAGTGTCTTTGCCTTTCCATTGTTGCTGTCTTAACTTGTAATGTCTTTGTTTCGGATATAGGTGCTGCATGGACAACTTAAAAGATTGCCGAATCGCTTCATTGTATTGCTAGGTTTAATTACCATTCAATTTCTCTGGGTTCTGTAATATTTTTTCAAAGCCTTGCAGCTGATGTAATATTTAGTTAGTTTTATAGTTCTTTCGCGCATTTTTTATATGGTGCTTGTGGTAAGTGTGGCTATCCGACATAAATCATGTGCTGCGTAAATATTCTCAGCATCTAAATCACAAATTCCCATCCCTTAAACGACCCAATTAAGCGAAATCACATATGTGCCGGCCCGCAAAATCCTAAAGCGCCTATTATGCCGGCATATAAACAGCAACTAAACGAGCTGGCCCACTTACTTATTGGGCCAGCCCACTTGATTTACGGTGGACCCCAGACTCTAATTGGGTCGGCCCACTCGCTTTAAGGTGGACCCACCCACTACTGGGCCGGCACTGTAACAGAAAAGTGGGGCCCACAAGCTTATTGGGCCGGCCCGCTAACTCGTCGGGCCAGCCCACCTGATTTACAGTGGACCCCACATACTAATTGGGCCGGCCCACTAACTTGTTGGGCCAGCCCACTGCTTTTGTGGTGGACCCCACATACTAAATGGGCCGGCCCTTTAACTGGAAAGTGGGACCCACCTGTGTTTTTGGCCCGACCCACTATCTTGTTGGGCCGGCCCACTTGCTATATGGTGGACCCCACATACTAAATGGGCCGGCCCTTTAACAGGAAAGTGGGACCCACCTGTGTTTTTGGCCCGGCCACTATCTTGTTGGGCCGGCCCACTTGCTATATGGTGGACCCCACATACTAAATGGGCCGGCCCTTTAACCGGAAAGTGGGACCCACCTGTGTTTTTGGCCCGGCCCACTATCTTGTTGGGCCGGCCCACTTGCTATATGGTGGACCCCACATACTAAGTGGGCCGGTCCTTTAAAAGGAAAGTGGGACCCACCTGTGTTTTGGCCCGGCCCACTATCTTGTTGGGCCGGCCCACTTGCTATATGGTGGACCCCACATACTAAATGGGCTGGCCCTTTAACAGGAAAGTGGGACCCAACTGTGTTTTTGGCCCGGCCCACTTTCTTGTTGGGCCAGCCCATTTGATCTAATGTGGACCCCACGTACTAAATGGGCCGGCCCGATAGCAGGAAAGTGGGACCCACATGCTAATTGGGCCGACCCAATAACTTTTTGGGCCGGCCCACTTGTTTTAAGGTGGACCCCACTTGGTAAATGGGCCGGCCCGATAACAGGAAAGTGGGTCCCACATGTCTTGTGGGCCGGCCCTTTTGCCTGTTGACCGGTCAAACGAGTGCATTCGGCCCGGCCCACATGCTTAGTGGGCCGGCCCATTAAAGTTTTGACCAGTCAACCTTAGAGGTTTGGCCTGGCCCACATAACTAATGGACCAGCCCAGCTATATAGTTGACCGGTCAAACTAAGTCAGCTGGCCCGGCCCGCAAACTTAATGGGCCGGCCCGCTTAAGATGTGGCAGGCCTCATGTGGGCCTACCATCTACCACGGGGTTTCAGCCGGTTAACGCCGTTAACTGCCAGTTAACGACGTCTTCCACGTGTCAGTTTGCATGACGTCAGCAGTCAACGGGCTCCCGGAAACACTTCTGCAACGGTCCGATTTTCCGTGGCGGAAGGGTGCCCAAGCGCGACGGACCGAAAAAATCGTCGTAGGACTTTGCCTGACGCAGTTTCGACAACAGAACCCATATCGTCGGGTTAGGCCCATAGGCGACGAAAAATACCCCTTAGCGGACGATTTTGGGACGTTGTCTATCAGAACTTTTCTTGTAGTGTACGATAGGCTCCGCCCGTACCAGTGGTCGCTAAACTTACAGTAAACTTCGTCGAAACATGTTTTCTAACCTTGTATGCCGTACGGTCGGGCGGTACGGTATGCCTGTATGGCCGGTCGCTAAAGTTACAGAAGCTTTCTCTTCGTTATTGATCTTATGATGAAAAAAACCATTTTCGTCGCCTTTCTTATGTCGGTAAATTCGTACGGGCAGAAAGTACGGTGCTAACTCGCCTGTACCGAATTCTCGAACCGACTTAGTCTGTTTCAAATTTTGGCAGGATGTTGGGTACGGGCGGACGGTACGACGAACCACCGTGCTGCCCAGAGTTTTATTTTCAATTTTATATCTTTCCAATTTGTTGGGATTCTTTTTCTGTGTGACCACAACCTTAATTTGACAAGTTTTTCCTCCTCATAATCCCTGGAGGAGTCTTTTCACATATTCTAACAGATCTCATCGAAGCTTACCACAATCCCTACTGCCGCCAACATGTCTCATCCTTGGAGCATCCCGTCCTCAACCTATGGAAAGGAAGGCACCCCCGTTGCTTTGAAGAAGGACGCTACAAGGGAGAAGGAGGCGGAACGATGGAGGGACGAAAGTGACCGAGAAGAAGGTTTCAAGCTGAGAGAGAAGATCATTGGAGGTCGTAGAGCTTTTGGTTTGGTTGTAGGTAAGGATGATGACTATGATGAAATCGAAATGAGCATCGACGAGGATGAGGGGCTATGCCTCATCAACAAGTTGAAGATGGAAGACCAAGACAAGCAAGAATCCTTGGATATTCTGGACCGACGCATCAAGAGAATCGAAGAGAAGGCCCCTGGATCCATAGAGCATGTTCGGCTTCTGCGACGCTACCTGGACCAGATGGATGAAAAGATCATCAAAGGGCTGGAGGCTAACCTTGATATTTGTCTTCATTCTCTTGATACGTAGAAGAATACGCTTGAAGTGAGCAATAATTACATTGCCCTTTTGGAGAAGTTGGCTAAAGAGCGTTCTGCCCGCATCATCTACCCCGAAGCCTTCACCGTTGCGTTGCAGACCAAGATCCGTAATCTTGAAGGGGAAGCCCCTTTGAAATAAAAGGACAAATTAAGGTATCAAATAACTGCAAGCATTATTTGATCCCACCTGGCTTGATTCCAAGCTTGGGGAGATCTATAACACCTTGTAATCTATCCCTTTAGTTCAAATATTTACTTTTCAGCATGTATTTAGATCGAAGTTCGATAAGTATTGCATTAGCATTAGTTTAGTTTCCCTCGAAGAGTGAAGGATTTTTATCCAATGAATCTTGAGTTGTTATCTTATCTAAAGTGTGAGTGAATTATGATTATTGCATTAGATGTATGAATTAGGATGAGTGTAATTGTACTTGCATCATGATAATGATTTTATGGTCCTCCGCACCAGAAAGCTTTGATAGGATATAGGAAAATTATTTACAAAGTATTTTATGATCATTGGTTCCTTCATGTGAAAAAATAAAACAAGGAAAGAAAGAAAGAGAGAAATGAAAAATAAAAAGAAGGGAAGAAAGAAGAAGTGCAAAAATAAAAAGAGTTACTAGTAAAATTCATGAAGAAAAGCTAACTTCATGATTATAAGATATTAAGGTAAAGTAGTCTTCTTGTCTACTATTAAATCTCGAAAGGTGTGGATGCCTTTAAGTCATTGGAGTTTGAGAATAGTATGGTGTCATTCATTATCTAGTTTACATCCGATGTTATAATCTTCGTTTGTAACACCCCAACTTTTGCAACCTTGTTAAGTGTCCAGAGTGCAAAAATCAGGGGGAATAAAAACTTTTTCTAAAGACTAATTAAGATGAATTGCCTCGATCTGCTTGTAGATGAATTGCCTTGATGTGCTTGTTAATATGAATTGCTTTGGTATGCTTGTAGATGAATTGCCTTGATCTGTTGGTTCAGATAAATTTGTCTTGAGTTACCTCACGGCATAACCCTTCTAGTGGTAAAACCATCTAGTGACTCACTAAATAAAACCCTTCCATTTGTGGAACCATGAATGCACATACCTTGAGATCGTCCTCGTTATGCACTTAGCTCACCTCATCCTTTATTCAAGTTGGGAAGATCATCTACTCCTTAATATATCCTTCTCTTGTACCCTTCATATCAACCTTGCCACAACTCCAAAAATTTGACCAAGTCCTAAAACTGTTACCAGGTTCCATTTTGGAGCCTCTGGATTAAGCTACCCCTTGCCATCTAAGGCAATGAACTTGGTCCTAGACCTACCTTGTCTCGAGCACTTATCAACCATACCATTGCCTTGGACCAGATCACTCATATACCCACTTATCCTTGATGGTTTTGAGGCCAAGTCAAAAATCTGTTTTAGCAGTGTTAAAATATTCAAACTTCGGCAGTTGTTTCCTAAGCCCTCAAACCTGTTATAGGTAAACTCAAGGCATGAATCTCATCTATGCAACCCCCTCTGCAACTTCCACGTCTTGTATGTCCCTTGATACCTTGGAAACCTATATTTTCCACCTGATCTTATACCCTATCCATTGTTGCCCCACTAAATCCCATTTCTAACTTTACCTCCACTAAAACATGACCACAGTAATTTGTCCTGATGTTTCGAGGTCTCAAAAAAAGGGCGTGGAAACAGATAGAAACTCTTGAATGGAAATGGAAAAGAAATGTAGCCCCAGTTCCTTCGGAAATGGTAAGATCTTTGGCGCAAGAAGAAGGGGCGACCCATAGCATCTTGACTTGGTTCTCGCTTCCCTCTTTTTTTAAGAATACCGAGTCGGGTTCTTCTCCTACCAGTATCGAATAGATCATGCTGAACAAGATCTTCTTCATGGAAACCTGCTCGATTTAGATCGGGAAAATCGTACGGATTTTATGAAACCATGTGCGATGGCTCGAATCCATAGTCAATCCTATTTTCGATAGGACCGGTTGACAATTGAATCCAATTTTTCCCATTATTTGACTATCCATAATAGTGCGGAAAGAAAGCCCGGAGGAAGAGTTACCAGCGCATCCTTTCCTAGGTAGAGATTATGCGTTGCGGTGTATCAACTCCCCACCACTCCCGTTTCCACGCCTTTGTGCCAAAAAAATAAAACACTCCACGCACACATTCAAGATAAGACGTGGTTTATCATAACTCCCCCTAAATCCTTCCTCGGATATCGCTTCACGCCTTGACCTCCAGGACCCTCGCCTCCCAATGCTCCCATTGAGATCTAAACCATGCCGCCCCCATCTCCAACATGACAAATCGACGATTCGACGAGTCTACAACACTGCTGCGGATCATTCACAGCGCGGCGGAAAGAAACCTGATTATGATTGTTCGTTTTCCATCGGGATCTCACTATAGTGTATGGTAATTTCTTCCATCGTCCAGCAAGAACTCGAGATCCCTATAACTTCTCGAAATTTCTAGGCTCCTTTGACCTGTTATTCATTTTTGTCGGATCAGGTTTGGTCCTTCATGTGGGAAGGAAATCCTATACGACCTGGGTCGTACCGTTCCCATCGCTGGACCAAATCGGTCGTATGACACGTAGCACAACGAATCTCAAAGTTTCTGGCCACTTATTCCCCACTTCTACTTAATCAAATCCCTAAATCCTAAATCCGAATTTCAGTTTCGCTTCTCCAGCATCCTCTCGACGCCGCCGCGATTTCCATGTTCCCTATGTCGTGGATCCGCCGGCGCTCGCTAGTCTCCCTCAACGTCCATGGCCAAGCTCCTCCGCGCCCGGCGGCATCACCAATGTTGCAGCTGCAATGGGCCTGCGGCGCAGCTCCTTCACGAAGCTGCCGCTGGTGGCACTACCGGCGCTCCAGCTAGCCACCAGGACCCTTCGCCATGGACGGCGGTGCCATGCTCCAGCTGCCATGGCCAACCTCCTTCTCGCCCTGCGGTGCACCTCCTTCACGATGCCGTCGCTGGTGGCACCAGGACGGGACTTCATGTGTTTGCTCTGTTTGCTAGGTGCTACTGTTAGATAGTGTTTCAGCGAACCCAACTCAAATAGTTGAGGATAGCGGTGCTTTGTTATTTTCTTCTAAATTTTACTCCCCTCCCCTACAAAATGTGATGCTTTGTGTTCTATGAATGAAATTGATGTACACTCTGTTAATAAAAAGTTGTGGTATTTGGTTTCAGCAACTCCTAACTGCATTTTAGGTTTATGTGTGAATAAAGTATGTATGAGAATGAGACAAGTGCACAACATTCGCAAATATTCAGGTAGCAATATTCTGGTAGCAATATTCAGGTAGCAATATTTTGGTAGCAATATTCAGGTAGCAACAAGTAAATAGAAAGCTGACATGCCCAGCTAACTAGCATTAACATCACTGCTGAAACCCAGATGTACTGACACCTTCGCCGAAATCTAACTGACGAGCAGCTGTTGTAGTCCATCTCCATGAACCCCGAACAACAATCTTGTAAATTCTCCATGGATAGGTGGAACAAACGCTGACTGATACTCTCCAAAAGGCACGGTTGTGTATGGATTTGTATTATCAACCCATTCAGCTTGTAAATCGAGGCCGCTTGCCATTTCAGGTTCAAGGAATGGGGAAGTGTTCTGTTGATCAACTCTAAGTGGAGCAAGTACTGATTCTTTTGCTGGATGGTTTGAAACTTTTCCTGCACATTGTGTGTATATAGTACAAGA
Organism: Lolium rigidum; assembly: GCF_022539505.1. Classification (NCBI taxonomy): domain Eukaryota; kingdom Viridiplantae; phylum Streptophyta; class Magnoliopsida; order Poales; family Poaceae; genus Lolium; species Lolium rigidum. The sequence continues at coordinate 207,183,745 of NC_061514.1, forward strand.
AATTAGAAAAGTGAAAACCTTGCCACTTATTCACACATGACAGTAAAATTACCTTTTTTCTTGCCGTTCTTTGCTCCTTCTAGAGCATCATTTGATCCTTTTTTTTCCATCCGAGCCTTCACTCTCTCAGGAGTTTTAAATGGTACCATTGTTTTGGAAATCTCTTCAGTACTTTCAGCGGAGCTTTCAGGGTCCTCAACTTCATCCAAGTTTACCTTGCTAAGTAATTCTCCTGCTTCCAAAGCCAATTTATCAATACCATCGTTGAGGTACCTAAGAACCTCCTTTGAAGATTTACACTTCAGTGCAAGTGACATCATCTTTCGAGAAGTATGTGCAAACATGGATTCTAGGCTATCATTGTTATTCAGTTTGGATGTGAATATTTCCTGCTTCGCATATTTTGTCCATCTGTTCAATATGTAATGACTTGGAAGGGTAATAATATTGCAGCAGGTGAAAACCTTATGAATATGCTTGCATAATATACCTACAACATTCAGAACAATTTCATAAGGTAAATCCAAAGATTCTCATATTAAAAAAGTGAGAGAGCGTGTATTACATACCTACACAACCATATAGTCTGCATGAACAAGAAATGTCCAAAGTACTTGGGTTAAAAGCCACTATGGCTTCATCATTCTTGTACTGGAAGGATGACACCTTGTAAGTGCTTATTGTGCCCTCAGTGCCCAGCAACACACATGACAAACTAAATTGCTTTTTGAATTCCTCTTCAAACTCAGAGTAGAGTGTCCTGGTGTATGATTCAGCTGCAGTCTTCAGCAAAGGTAGGTCAGATAGACAAAGTACTGGGTCGGTATGGCATGATTTGTAATCTTCATACTTTTCTTTCCTACGAATACAAGCAGTGCACTTATCTAAAAATCCACTCAAATGAATCTGCACTTTCATTGTATAGCAATGCTGCTCCAAAGAGAATAGTCTGTTTGTGATGATTGACACCAATAAGCGGAGCAAATGGGATTTTAAACTTATTTGTTGAAAATGTGGTGTCAAAAGAAATTGCATCACCAAAGACAGAATAATCCATGATTGCTTGCCCATCAGCCCAAAAGATATTCATTATTTTACCATCATCTTCATCTAGCTGCACACCATAAAAGAATGAAGGGTCCTCAACTTGCTTGTTCTTTAAATACTCCATCAGTGTTTGGGCATCATTGGATTCTAAATACTTTCTGCGCTCACTCCGCAAATAGTTGTTGCAATCCATTTGCACGAAGGGTACACCATATTTACCATACCATTGCTCACAGAAATCAAATATTTCTGATTGTCTAATGCCCGATGTCCTCATTTGTTTAATCATGTGCCGGTCAGCATCTAAGAGTTGACGCTGAGATCGAAGCATGTGCCTCTTATCTGGACTTACTAGCTGATGATTGTGATCGAGTATGACTTTTTGAACATTCCAAATACCCTCCCGAGTGATGCTGAATTGAACACGAGCCATACAAGCAGTCCTGGAATTAGGTTGTTCTTTCTTGGTTACATGTGTTGGGTGAGTAGCCTTCACACCTGACTTGCTACAAACAAAATATCTAGAAGATAAAGTTCCATCTGCTCTATACTTTCTGTGACACCTCCTAATGCTGAATCCATTACTCTCAGCATAAAAATTATAGAACTTGTATGCCTCTTCCTCAGATTGAAAGCACATCCCAACTCTTGGAATATTTTTTTCGGACGATGAATTCTGATTATCAGCCTGCAACCACATGTTACTTCATTTTCAATTACTGAAAATTATATTGCTGCAAGGTGATGAATTCAATAAGAGATGATTTGGGAAGAAGGGGGTTGTACGTATTGACTTTGTATACTGTACTCACCATGGATGGAGGAGATGTGTGCAGAGAGCGTTCCGGCTGCCCGGCCGCCATGTTCGTTCCATGGCTATCCGCCATGATGTCCTCATCTTCTTCCATCTTGATGCGTCGTCACAGTAGAGAAGGGGCAGAAAGATGAATCGCAAGGTAGATGAATGGTCTGGGGACGGTTCATTTCTCGCAGGATTAGGGATTTGATTAAGTAAAAGTGGAGAATAAGTGGCCAGAAGTTTTGAGATTCGTTCTGCTACGTGTCATACGATCGATTTGGTTCAGCGATGGGAACGACCCAGGTCTTAGGCTGCTCATAGTGGGGAATAACATAAGGTGGTGTTATGCATAAGTTACTACCTTCATAGTGGAAGTAACTTAGAGATGGTATCATGCAAAGTCTCATTTATTAGTTTGTAGACTCATCTTATCTTGGGGTGTGTGATGTTGGTGACATGGCATGATAATAAATGAAGAAAGAGAGTGAGGTGGTAACTAGCTATGTTACCATAACATCACACTTCTCAATACAAGTTGAGTCTACAATTTAATAAATATAACATGCATGATACCACATATAAGTAACTATCCACTATGGAGGTAGTAACATAGGGTAGTAACATGCACCATGTTACTACTCTATGTTACTTCCCACTATGACTAGTCTAACATAGCTAGTTACCACCTCCATCTCTTTCTTCATTTATTGCTATGCCATGTCACCAAAACACCTTGAAATATGTGATGTTACTACCTACTACCTCCGTTTCGAGGAATAAGGCGCACACGTATTCCAAGACGAACTTTGACCATAAAAATTGAGCAACAAAATTTTGATTATATTATATGTAATTAGTATTGTTGGATTCGTATTGAAAAGGACTTTTGAATGATACTAATTTCATACAAATAATCTTTATCTATTTAAAGTAATTCTTTTTTTTTCGAGAAAACGCAAAAGACTTTTGCGTTTCATTTCATTGAAAAGATAGAGAGTTTTACAAGCCTCCTAGGAGGCGGGGTACAGGTACAAGAAGTGACTCAGGTGCACATCCCAGTGTCGTCGGAAGCACTACCCTAATGCCCTTCGCGCCGGCCCTAGCCCAAAGATGAGCCTCATCGAAGATCTCCTGGACCAGGTCGCGCACCGAGGGCTGAGTTCCGTCAAACACGCAAGAGTTGCGGTGCTTCCAGAGCATCCAAGGCGTCAACAGTGGTGAAGGAGTCCAGCCCTTTGCGCATAGGTTTAGCGGTCATCCGCCCGGCCTTGCGCCACCGGTCGTCGATGGAGGCGTCGTTGCTGTCCGGCGGCCGACAGGTCATGCGGAGGCGAGCCAACACCTCGTGCCAAACCCGTCGTGAGAAGGGACAGGCGAGGAGGAGATGGTGCATGGTCTCGAGCATCTGGTCGCAGAGGAGGCATCGGGGATGGTGCTGGAGGCCTCGCCCGGCGAGGCGTTGGGCAGTCCAAGCAGCGATCCATGCGGGCAAGCCAAGTGAAAAACTTGACCCGCGGCGGCGCCCAAGTCTTCCAATTAAGCTTCCGGGAGCTGGAGGCAGTGGAGCTATGGAATTGCGCAAGGTAGCAAGACTTGGCGGTGTAGGTACCGGTGGCCGTCCACTTCCGGCACCAGCCTATCGGGCTCAGTGCGAAGCGTGGTGCGCGAGACGGCAGCCCGGAGCGCCGTGTATTGGCCAATCTCGTGCACGCCGAGGATGCCGTGGATGTCCCGAGCCCGAGCGTTTCCAAGCAGCCCTTGGGCGACGGTCCCGACCTTGCGCCGGCGCTTGGGGATGCAACCGTAAAGGCTTGGCGCGATCTCGCGGACGGCGCGGCCGTCGATCCACCTCGTCTTCCCGTAAGAGTGCGTCGCGGCCGTTCCCAACCGTCATGGTGGTGGAGGCAAAAACAGCCGCTCGTTTCTCGGACGTGAACTGCAGGTCAAGGTCGCTCCACGCACGTCGATCGTCCGTGCGGGAGAGCCAAAGCCGCCGAATCCGCAGCGCAAGGCCAGTCCGCTCCATGTCGTGTATGCCCAAACCGCCGTACGAGATGGGCCTGCAGACTCGACTCCGGCTGACGTGGCGCTTTCCACCTTTGGCTTCCTTCTTACCCTCCCACAGAAACCCCTCTTGATCTTGTCGATGAGTTTCAGCGTTTTCTTGGGAGTCCAAGCACCAGCTGCTGGTGGATGGGAATGGCGCCGATCACCGCCTTGACCAGCGTTGCGCGCCCAGCCTTGGTCATGAGTTTCGCCTTCCGGTGGGGGAGGCCAGCAGCGGCGCGTTCAACCGGAGGTTGGAGTTGTGCAGCTGTTGGTCTCCGCGAGTCGTGGGAATGCCTAGGTAGGTTAGAGGCAGGTCGGCCGTGGGGCAGCCAAGCTCGTGCGGCGCCGGCGCAACGGCTCCCTCGTCGCAGCGAATGAGAGTGGCCGAGCTCTTAGCGTAGTTGACCTCGGGAGCTCGGACGCGCGGCCAAACAGCCGCGAGGATCTCACGCACGGCGGTCACGTCCTCCATCGTGGGGCAGCAAAACAGCACCACATCATCAGCGTATAGCGAAAACGCCGGGATGTGACGCCGTGGGTGCAGGCGTTGCAGGATGCCTTCGCTGATCGCGCGCTGGACCAGGCGGCCAAGGGCGTCGACTCCCAGGACGAAGAGCTGCGGCGAGAGGGGATCTCCCTGGCGTAAACCTCTCCGGTGCCAGATGGGTGGGCCGGGCTCGCCGTTGATTAGGACCCGCGTGCTGGCAGAGGTGAGCAGGATCGCAAGCCAGCCCAGGAAGCGATCACCAAAGCCGTACTGGCGCAGGGCTTCGAGGAGGAACGGCCACGAGATGGAATCGAAGGCCTTAGCCAGGTCGAGCTTGAGGAGGATGCGGGGCTCCCCGAGCTGGTGGAGGAGGCGGGCAGATTGCTTCACCAAGATGAAGTTGTCGTGCAGGCTGCGGCCGGAGATGAACGCGTTTTGGTTGGCGCTAACCAGCTCGTCGAGGCGCGGTGCTAGGCGCCGCGAAAGCGTCTTGGCGAATAGCTTGGCAACCAGGTGAATAAGGCTGATGGGCCTATAGTCGCCAAGGGAAGTCGCGTCCGCACGCTTAGGCAACAGCGTCATCAAGGCCTGGTTTAGGCGGTGGAAGCCTCGACCGCGCAGCTCGTAGAGCTGCTGGAAGACGTCGACGACGTCCCGCCCGACGGTGCCCCAGCCAGGCACGGAGGAAATCCGCGGTGAATCCGTCGGGCCCAGGTGCCTTGCGGGCCGGCATGCGCTTGACTCGCGCCCCGGATTTCATCGGCGGAGAAGGGGGCCTCGAGGGAATCAAGGCCAGCCGCGGGCTCAATCAGCCGGGCGAAGTCGAGCGTGCGGTCGCGGGTTTCCGCAGGTGCCCAGCAGGCCGTCGTAGTGCATGAAAGCCGCCTCCGCAATGTCGGCGTGATCCGTCAACGTCTGCCCGTCGACAAGGATGGCGTGGATGCGGTTCTTCTCGTCTCGCGGTAGGTGCAATGCTGATGGAAGAACGGAGTGTTGGCGTCGCCATCGCGGAGGCAAGCGATCCGAGCGCGCTGCCGCGCCATGGTGCGGTCGAGCGAAGCGAGCCCAAGGTAAGCGACCTTGAGCTGCTTGTGCAGCCAAGCCTCCTCCGGCGAGAGATTCCTCTGTTCCTGAGCCTTGTCGAAGCGTAGGACGAACTCCCGGGCCACCGCCATGCGAACCTTGACGTTGCCGACGGTTTTGGCGCTCCAGCTGGTGACACACCGAGCCGTGGCCTGTAGGCGAAGCCAAAGGCGAAGGAACGGGTCGTTGTGGTGCACCGAACCCCAAGCGGCGGTTACCGTGTCCTGAAATCCCTCCATACGTAACCAAAACTCCTCGAAGCGGAATCTTCGGTGGCCCGGCGGCACGGGCGAGCAGTCGAGGAGCAGCGGGCAGTGGTCAGAGACAACAGACGCGAGGCAGCGTAGGTGACATTCGCCGTGGCTGTCATCCCAGTCCGTGGTGCAGAAGAATCTGTCAAGATGCACGAGCGTGGGAGGGGATTGGCCATTGGACCAAGTGTAGCGCCGGCCATTGAGGTAGATCTCCTTGAGGGCCAGGTCGTTGATCACGCGGCGAAAGCGGCCCATCATGCGTCGGTTCAAGTTGCTGTTGCTCTTGTCCTCCTGGCGGTAGATGAGGTTGAAGTCACCACATAGCAACCACGGCCCAGGACAATCGTTGCGGACGGCGCGAAGTTCCTGGAGGAACTCGATTTTGTCGGCATCGGTTTGGGGCCCGTAAACAATGGTGATCCACCAAGGGGTACCGGCGGGCGTGCAAACTTTGGCGGACAGAGTGTTCGTGGTGAACTCCGGGTCGGAGATGGACACGATCGAGCTCTTCCAGGCAAGCAAGATGCCACCACAGGTACCGCGAGCAGGCAAGTAGACGTAATCATCAAACTCTGAACCTAGCAACTCGAGGACAATCGACGAGCAGACAAGCTCCATCTTAGTTTCTTGCATACAAACAATGGACGCGTCGGTGGAATCAATCAGCGATTTTATGGCGATGCGGCGGACGCGTGAGTTGATGCCATGGACGTTCCAACAAGCGATCTTAAAGTAATTCTTGGTCAAACAAAAAGCACGTAAAACGAGGACGCCTTATTCTTTGAAACGGAGGTAGTAAGTTACTCCCACTATGAGCAGTCTTAGAGCAATTCCAATAGTATAGCTAACTGTTGGCTATAACAAGATGTCATATCATTTGTAGTCATCATATAGCTAACATGTACAATAGTTGGCTATAAGAATGTAGTACTTTACTAATACATGGTCCACTTTTCACTCTCACAAGGTGCCTAGGAGCACGTGCAAGAGCTGGCTATTGCATAGTAGCCCACCTCTCTTCTCTCTCCTCTTCTCTCTCTTCCAACTCATCTAAAATATATTATTTAATGTCTCATAGTCAGCTGACTGGACTCTATTGTACTTGCTCTTATAGGATTTCCTTCCTTCCTGTGCAGCCTAGTGTCTTCTGGATTCTTGTGTTCTTGGTCGGTCCTCAATTACTGCTACCACTTTGACCGGCGGGTCCTCCAACACCCACCGCTCATGCCACCGCAAAGTAGTGCTCTCTGCCTTCAAAATATTACCGTGCGCCTATTTTCCTCTCTGATGACTTTTCTGAGTATGTGTGGTTCAGCGGTCTAGATTATCACTTCTAATCGTTTGTTGCAGCTTGGAGTGCGTGTACTGTCTGAACTTCTATGTGCTGGTGTGATTTATTTATTTGTTCGAAGTGTGAACATCCAGTCTGTGCATTACTCATATCTTTGATGGATCAGCCTCTCTAAATATTGATACTAGGTTATGGTATGATTTATGGTCCTATGATTCAACATCCTTAATTGTGTCTTTTCTAGTGAAATCTTTTGATCATCTTTTATACTACCGAAATTTCATACATAACCTAGTATCAATATTTAGAGAGGCAACAAGGATGTGCTCATGTAGGTACGTGATACTAACTTCTGCAATTCTTGACCACTTTTATTAATTACACTATTCATGTAATTAGTATAATCTTAAGAGACTTATAGCGCATAAACAATCTTTTGCGGACAACATTATATGAAAGATAACTTGGAAGTGTCTTGAAAACAATACTATGAGTAGATAAGCCTGAACATGTGCAAGGGCTGGCAGTAGTTCGGAATCCTAGCTAATAAAGGCCTTGATGTGGCAGCTTCTACCCACTTTCAGATTATAGACCTTACTTCATTGGTGGATACATCGAATAAAGATAGTTTATCTTTTAGATTTCAGATAGAAAGTTGTTTCATATAAAAATTCAAAGTCCTTAAGTAAATATGATCATACTCGTATTGGTTTCAATGAGAGTAAATGGTTATTGTTATGGTCTAGAACTTTTTACTGTTAGAAAACATAATAATGTGTTGGTAGTGCATGGACCCATTAATTATTTCATGTTTCATTTTTCTATGAAAAATACTCACCTCTTTGCTTCCACAACAGAGCAAGGAAAACTTTCTGGGTGATATGGACATGCTACCATCAAATAAGCCTCCTGCCATGGGTAAGGCATGTAATAGGACAAAACTATATTATTTTGTTATAAGAGCTTGGATAATCTAAGAAAGAATTGTTTCTCTTTCTACACTTCTAAGTAGAATCCCCGGATATAATATTGAGCACACTAAACTAGGAATTGAATTATTGCCAGCGTGTGTTGATGCATGCTACATTAGCAAAATATGATTATTTTATACGACCACACCAGATAGAAAGAAATATTTGATGTTCAGGAGGTATATTTATTGATACCTTAGTTTTTTCCTCCTCTTTAAACTTTAGTAATTTATTAAATAGACTTCTCTCTCTAATGGTATGCTACTTATAAGTTTTTTTTGTGGTTGTAGGTTGCCAAGATACATGGATGATGACTGTGTCTCAGATGTTGATAGCAAGTTGGAGAATGTTGCTGCTTCCATATAGTTTTAGATTGATTTAGAATGTTATTTTCATGGGCAATGTTTAGAACAAATGCATGTATTCTCTGGATATGTTCTTTGTAATACAACATACTTGAGTTAATATAAAGTGTCTTTCTATTTGCTTTATGGCGCCTCGTGTGCACTATTGGTCATTACTAATTAATTGTTTGTTGCAATATTTAAACTTTCATTATGCTTATCAATTTATATATCCATTTGAAATTCATTTGTACTAGTAACCACATGTGAAGTGTAGTTAGGCTCTAACTACAGGCGTTGGTATCTTACAACGTTTGTTCACATATTTTACCAACGCTTTTATATATGTTGTTGTAGACCCTTGCAACGCCACCTACGGAAACGCATAATAAATCCGTTGGTGTAGACCTTTGCAACGCTTATGTGAACATTTAGCAACGCATGCATCCGTTGCTGAAGGGGGGTTCCTGTTGTAGTGCTCTTATTTTCTTTGATTTAAGTTTTAATCTTCCAAAACCCTTGGTGTGGAAATGATATCCACACTAGGAGATCATCATCTAGCCTTGAGATTACTTTTCCAGATAATATTTTATTTCCCTTTCTTTTACAAACCCCTAAACCCTATTTTACTTTCTCCTCTATTTTTTTTACCACAAAACTATTTCTAGTTTTATCAAATCATTTCAATTTAATTCCTAAAATAACTTAGGAAAGGTGAGTGGTACTTTTTATTATCCCTTTTCAACCCAAAAATGTTTCTATAAAATTATTTTCACTTTATATTCTCTTTCTTTTTAACAAAATTCTAGCTTATGGTATTTATACCATTTCTTCCTTTTCTTGTTTATTTTAAACTTAAGAAAATCTACCTTGATTAGTAAAGCAAGTAGAGCATTTTGAAATACCATGTACTACCTAGCTACTCTCAACTACTTTCTAAATCCTTTTTCAATGATTTCCTTCCAATTTGGACCTAGGCATAGAATTGACCCAAACTTGTATCAAGTATCTCCTTATTTGAATAACAACCCCTGGGAATCCCTTAGGCCTTCCTAAACTATGTAATACCACCATCCCACACCCACCTAACCTTGATCTATTTAGAGGATCATTTGATCATTCAAATGAATAACCTGTATCTCCATCTGTTTATCTGAAAATCACCCAAATCTAATCTTTATTCCATCTTTTCCCTAACCATCCTTATCAGCACCTTTATTTATTCTACATTGTCCATTGAACAATCGTTTTGCTCCACCCTTTCTTGGCCATGAGGGAAGACCGGCCATGTCTTGTGCATGGCAAGTGCCACTCTCTCTCTCCCTCTCTCTCAAAACTGGTGGTCAACACCTAGCATTATTGCACTAACCTATTCTGCTCACTCTCACCGCTGTTCCTGACCACCACAAGTCACTACAGTACCACTTCTCCTTGGTTGTTTGTGTTTGGAGAGAAGGGAAAGAGGAGAGGCATTGCCGTGACATGAGTTTGAGCCAAAACCTAGCAGCAGCTCTTCCTTTCCTACCCCCTTTATCTGAGCGAGTACCAGGACCCCACTGCACCCATGAGACACCTCTAAGCCCCTTAGGCTAGCCCCATGCTTCTCCCTCTCTCATTCTTGCCATGGACGACATTGGCATGCCCATCCTCTTAAATGTGCACCTCTGGACGACCTCCCTCGCCACTACCCTCCCCTCTTGGTCTCTGATCGAATCATGGCAAGATTTTGCTCTCATCGTGTTCCTATCGTCCAGACTCGTGCATGCTCTGAGCGGCAACATTTCATCGAACACCTGGCAGGCGCACCTTGGGCATCTTCCTCTGAGCCGCCCAACCTCCCCCGGACGAGGCCTCTCGCCTACGACCTCGTCTAGAATCCCCCTTGACCTCCTGGCGCCGCCCCTGCTCCTGTCCCCTTCTCCCTGGACGCGCTCACGCACTTGACCGCCAGTCGGTGCACGCCGCGCTGACAGGGCACATGCCCCGTCCTAGATAAGCAACCGACCTCTACCTCTCTTTCCCATTGCACCCCTCACTCTCAGTAGCACACCAAGCCACGACACGGCTCCCTGCTGGCCATACTCTTCCCCCACTCAGACAACCCCAGGGACGGATCCCTTCCCTTTTCTATCTCTCGGCCGAGGTTGACCCCGACCGAGCTGAACCGACCGTGATGCACGATGTCGCCCGCGCCGTGGCCATTGACCTTCGTCCCTCCCTCTCTGTTCTCTCCCTGTTCTATCATCATATATATCTTTTTGGCCATCCTGATGCCACCGTTTCCGTGCCCAGGGATCATCGGAAGATCGCCGTCATTGAAGTCTTGCCCGCGCCGACGCGGCACTCGTTTTTGTCCACGCCGGCAACCAAGAGCACCGTAGCGCATGTACCGGTCGCCCAAGCCAAGCTCCGCACAAGCCCCTACGTCGCCTCGACCTCCGTGTCTCTCCTCACCGCCGCGGTCGCACGCATCATGGTGGCGCAACCCTCGGTCTCGTCCCCGACGTCACATGCCGGCGACCGCACCGACACCCGGAAGAACGCATCTGCATGCGCGCGTTGCCATCAAGTCAGAGCTAGCTCCTCCTCCACTCGCCGCTGTCCCGGACCTTCCCTCGGTGAGCCTCCGATTCCTCCCCGCGTCCCTCTATCAGCATCGTCGTGCGCCTCCCCGCTCAGGTCGCTGTCGACCAAGCCCAGGTCGTGGACCGACCAGATCAACATCGGCCGTCGGATCAGAGATCCATGGTTGCATGCGCCCCTTTCTCCTGCATGGCCCGTCCAAGGAGGCCCCCATGCTAGGCCGCGTGCTTGCTGGCCACCGTGCGCGCGGGTCGGGTTGATCTAGACCGGATCTGGCCCAAGCTAGGGTTTGGGCCCTATTCTATTTTCTTGTTTAAATCTGCCAGTTGGTATTGCTGCAGGTTTTGAAATTTTGTAAATTCGTCGATCATCCAAATCTTATGATTCAAGTTCCTGGATGCTTCTACATAAAATCTTGACCACATAAAATTTATGCATGTGTTGTGCTATTGTAGATCTGTGCTGATAAATCAAACCCTAAAAAGTTGTTGTTTCTGTATTTAAATCCTTGAGTGAAGTATTTCTATCCTTTTTGAGTAAACTCAAATTTTCTATGCAGTAGAGATCAATACCGTTCTGTTGGCACAGGTCCCACATGCAGGAGCTTCCTCGATGTTGTTTGATTTGCAAATCAAATACAGTCTAGGGAGCCCTTCCTTGATTTTTATTCTGAAAAGTACAATTATTTTTTGGGCAAACCCAAGTGCTTCTGGTAGATATCATGATAGAGTATATTTTGGTCGAAGGGATTTTTTTGAGTGGTAGTTTATTTCTTAGGATTTTACTAGTGAGATAGGGTACCTTTTCAGTATCTGATTTTTGTAAATTATTTTTACAACTCAGAAAAATGCCAAACCAATTTTGTTAGATCACATTTAGTAGTACCTATCCATTGGTATGGTTGTCTCTGGTTGATTGTACTGTGGTGCTTGTGTGCTTAGGAATTGGATTGGCCTAGTTTCTGTACCGTTCAAATCTTAAAAAATATTCTCTAGCTTATTTTTTTGTGATTCGTGTGCATGTGTGTTGCTCATGTTGATAGCTTCTAGTAGAGGTGCTGCATGCATTTTTGTGTCTCACAGAAAGCTTTAGGCCATTTAATTGGTCCCTAAGTCATTTCTAGTTTTATAAAAATCTTATCTATTGTTTCAACAACCCAAATTTAGTGAATCCAATTTCTGTAGCTTTCTAAAGTCAAGTTTTACTCTCTGTGATTTTACCAAAATTTTGTGTGCATTTTTCCGGAGCAACTTGATATTTTGGTATGGTTGCTTAATCCACCACTAGAGAAATTGAGTTGTTTTGTTTAACATGTTTTATGAAGAACTTGGCACCAGACCTCTACTAGTGGTTTCCAAAAGTCATTAGCCTCCTGAGCTTGTGTAGATTATGTTTTTTTGTGAGGCAGAACCCTTTTAGCAAAATTACCATTTTTGCCCTAGGTGCTACTTGTTGAAATGTTCAGTGTCTCTGATTTAGGGGTTTGCTGATGTGTGTTGTTTGTGTGATTTGATGCTATGGATCGAGATTGATTGCCTTATCTTTTATCTTGCGACGTTAGAATGCGAACGTTATTCGAGAAGGAGAGGATCTTGCTGAGGATTTTTGAAGAAGAAGGAAGAGCAGATGGTTCGTGAAGAAGAAGTCCAGGGACAAATAGCCAACCAAGGCAAGCCACCTCTTGATGCATCCCTTGTCCTAATTATCTTGCTCATGCATTCTTAGAGGTTTTATAAATTGCATGTTTTATTTATTTATGTGAGTGGTCGTGCCACTCGGAGTTTTATTATTCCACCCTTACGGGTGCATCCCTCGTTGATACCTACTGATCAAACCCCTATTAGTGATATGGTGCTTAGCACCTTATCCTTCTCGTCGCCGCTTTTCAATAAAGGTTGGAATATAGGTGGGGAGCCCTTCTCAAAAAAAATTGAGGAAAAGTTTAAAGAAAAGAGATTCTTTCAAAACCTTGGAATGGGGTAGCCCTGCCCAAGTGTGAGCTTTTGAAAATGAAAAAGGATTTGGGAAGAAAATTGCTAGAGGCAAGTGGAGATGAAAAGTTGTTTTCAAAAAACTTTGGTGACTGGGTACCTAACCGGACCTAGCCAGTACAACCACATTACCCTAAAGTGGGACGGGGCGCAGCGTAGTAGTTTCTCTCGCCTTAGTTTGGGTCCTGCAAGTGTAAGGGGTAGTCTGAGCCTGGACACCTATCGACCGTGGCCTTCCCGACGAACTGGGGACGCCTTTCCATTGTGTACCGATGGCAGGGGTACAACCTATGAGCTCCCATTGAATAATGCCCCGCAGTTGGTCGCGGCATTCCGGAGGGTTGAGCTGGTCGGGGACTTTGCAACTCCTGGGTAAACGACCCCTCGGACTCTATGTTGGGAGGTACAACTCTAGGCGGCGTGTCTTAGGCTAAGGCGAGCAAGCAAAAAACTACGATCGGGTGCTTGTCGTGGCATATGTTGGTATGCGGGGATGATGCCCACACGTTAAGTATTCGGATCTTGTGGGGAAAGTGTACAACCTCTGCAGAGTGTAAAACTATTCGAATAGCCGTGTCCACGGTTATGGACGTGGGAATGGAAGCTGCTTGGCATTAAAGAAAGTTTTGGTTTTTAAAAAGAGTTTTCCAAAATGAGTTTGGGAAATGATACCAGTGGGACTGGTGGAGATGTACCTGGGAGATACGGAGGAAAGTTGAAAGTGTTTTGGTCACTCCGATGGCCGAAAAATGGAAATGGGTCTTCCTTACCTATTAGTCTTCAAAAGAAAACATGTTTTCAAAAAGGTTTTAAACAAAGATATAGAGATGTCATATTCTCGAGAGAATCTATCTCTCACTCCTTGTAACCTAGAATAGTGTCTGTTCCTTGCTACTCCCAAATATGCATATCCTTTACTTCTCTATATGGTGGTTTGCCAGTACAATTCATAATATACTCATGGCTTTGTCCCTGACTATTTACTTGGCCAGACTTGGTGGAATCCGTCAGATGAAGAAGGGGTCGATGATGTCTATGCGAGCTAGGAACGTCTTCCCAGTTAGTTGCCTGTAGGGTTATGGCATGACTTGGGCCCTGCGAACGTTTTCGTCTGAAGTATTTTCGCTGTGTGGTTGTTGATCTCCTGCCATTGAGGCTCTTATGTAAGTATCTGGTCATGTGATCGTTGTAATCTTTTTATTCGGTACTGTAATGGATGTTGTATTTGGTACCAGTTCGGTTATGCCTTCACGACACAGTGATCATGGGATCGTGAATGTGTATGCATAACGGGTGTTTCAGACAGCTAGTCCGGGGCCCCACATCGTTCTTAAAAATGCATCATTTGTTTTAACGACTCTCGCTTCATGAACAAAGATGACTCTGTCCATTAAGTTTCTATCTTGCTCAGGGACGAGCAAGAGTCTAGCTTTGGGAAGTTGATGAGTGCATTTTTAGCATGTTTTTGCATCGTTATTTTATCAAGATATCATCGAGAGTGGTAGAATTTTTGTATGTCACAGTGCTACCGCGCCTTTTTATGCTTGTCTACACATGATCTCAAAATAATAAGACAATGATGAAATATCAATGAAAACTATTATTTTCTGGCATTTTGACGTGATAGGAATCATTTTTGCACTTAATCATGCACCTGGGCAAAAGGACAATGCGTGGAAAAGTTCTAGTAGCTTTAACGGGCATCAGTACAGGCAAGGCCCGCCCGTACCGCCCACCCATACCACCCTCCAGAAGCACCGCCTCGTGAAATACTTTCAGCTCCCGCAGACGGATGAGAGATAAGACACACACAACTCCGTGAAACAGAAAAACACCACCCCAGATCATATCTCAAGAAGGAACTTGGAGAAGGCAAGATTCGGGCTGCTACGTGGATCCTCGGAGGACAAGGCATCATCCCCTTCATCATCATCAACTGTTGCACCTTCACCATCATCATCATCATCATCATCATCATCCTCTAACCATAGTTGTAATCTTGATTTCCATTGTGGATTTGTATTCGAATTCGTTCCATTCCTTTAATTCCCTCCATAAGATTATGATGATGTTCTTGATTGTCTCCATGAGTGAGTAGTCCTATTAGTCTTCGGGAGATGGAGAAACCCTAGCATGAATATGAGATGAATCTAAGATGATCAATGGTGTTAAGTATTAATGTGTGTTAGTTTTCTCTCTTGATATTATGTGTTGTGCACCATGTAATATATGCCTTATGGTCTTGAGAGGGAACTACTCTTTGAAGTGTGGTAAAGTGAACGGCGGGAAGTGAAACTACCGTATCAGCGCTTTAACACATGAATAAGGGGTATAAGAGGGATTCACGAAGCTCATATCGATAACCGCGGGGTAAACCCCTTAATAGCAATAGTAAATATGTGGCTTGCAGAAGGCTAACTGTTGTGGTTATTTAGAGATGCGACGACCGATGGATTTCTGGGCGCATCTTATTACGGAGCTCTCCCACACACAATATAGTTAAAATCATACTTTATCTTGATTAACATGAATCCTAGTGCTAGAGGTGGATCCAATAATCCATGAGAACACTTTGTCCTATTAAGTTTCAACCCAATTTTCATAACGTTTTTACTCCTTTATTTACTTTATTTGCAACAATTTACAACACCCCCCTTTAAACATTTTGAGATTAGAAAAAAATTATTAAGTATTATTTAGTAGAAAGTAGCAAGGGGCATTAAGACCCTAATCAGTAGCTCCTCGTGGTTCGATACTCTTATTTCAAAACTAGCTACAACTGATATGTGTTCTTGCAGTTATCAGGCAGCTGCACGGGCTCACTCTGGTTTCTTGGGCGACTAACTTGCGGGAAGCAGTGATGATCTGGACAACAGCGTTCTCGCTGTGGTGGCGGGTAGCCTAGGTGTGGCGGCGCGATGGACACAGGGCATGGCTACCTCGCTCTAAATGCTTCGTCGGTGGTCGCCGACTTGGCTTGGCGGGTACTCGGTTGGCTTGTGCTTCGTGTGGTGCCGGGATGCCGGGGCAGCGGCCCCAGATGGTGGTCTTCTTTGTCTCGTCGAGCTAGGAGGTGGCTCTGCAGGAGGCGGACCTGGCCCCAACGCCTTGTCTCTTTCGTGGCCTCGTATCGTCGAGCGCGTCGGGCTGACGTTCTACGTGCAGGTTGGTGTTGGTTGTCTGGCTGGCCCTTGTGGGGCGGGTGTGTGGCTTGCGACTCATCGTTGGGCGAAAGATTTTCCCGGTAGTCCATCGGGACCAACGTTGGTGATGCCCTTGGGCTCCACATCCATCTTGAAGTCGTCGTCAAGGTGGTGTTACTCGCAACTCCGCCGAGGTTCTTCAGGGAAAACCCCAGGTCCCACCTGGGATCGGGCGAGTGTGGCGTTCTTGCATCGTTTGTCTTGGATCTTCCTTCGGCCGGAGGGACCGGTGGAGTGAGCTTTGGTGGTTGGCGTCGGCGAGTTGGGCAGCCTCGACTCGACAGATGTCAGGCAGACGTGACTTCGGGTTTGATGTTCTCCGGGTGAAAACCCTGCACCAGCCTCGGTTGTTGCTGGCGATGGCGGCGCTCTCGGTCGTCGCTCCAATCCTTGGAGGCATCATTGTGGAGGTTCACCTCCCATGTCGGTGTCTGGTCTGCTCTTCTGGTCGGCGATTTCCATTCTTCGTCTTCGGCTTGGTGGTGCGCAGCCCTGCGGGTCGACGTGGATGCGTGAGTGATGTCTACGGGAGCTTCTATTCTTGTAGACAGTGTTGGGCCTCCAAGAGCAGAGGTTTGTAGAACAGCAGCAAGTTTCCCTTAAGTGGATCACCCAAGGTTTATCGATCTCAGGGAGGAAGAGGTCAAAGATATCCCTCTCAAGCAACCCTGCAACCACAAAGCAAGAAGTCTCTTGTGTCCCCAACACACCTAATACACTTGTCGGATGTAAAGGTGCACTAGTTCGGCGAAGAGATAGTGAGATGCAAGTAATATGGATGAGTATGAGTGGTAATAGCAATCTGAATAAAATATGGCAGCGAGTAAACATGCAACAAAACAGTAAACAAACGGAGATTCGATGCTTGGAAGCAAGGCCTAGGGATCCCGCTTTCACTAGTGGACACTCTCAACAATGATCACATAATAGGACTACTCTACACCCTCTTGTTGGATGACGAACACCACTAACTGTGTAGGATTACACGAACCCTCAATGCCGGAGTTAACAAGCTCCACAATATTCAATGTTCATATTTAAATAACCTTAGAGTGTAAGATAGATCAACACAATCACACCAAGAACTAACATAGCATGCACACTCGTCACCATCACACTATGAAGGAGGCATAAATCACATCAATTCTTATCATAGCAATAGTTAACTTCATAATCTACAAGAGATTACAATCATAACCCACGCCAAGTACTACATGATGCACACACTGTCACCATTACACCGTGCAGGAGGAATAGACTACTTTAATAACATAACTAGAGTAGCACATAGATGATATTCAACTAGATCACATAAAGAGAGAGATGAACCACATAGCTACAGCGGAGCCCTCAGCCCCGGGGGTGAATTACTCCCTCCTCATCATGCAGACAGCGATGGCGGTGAAGATGGCGATGGAGACGGCGGTGGAGATGACTCCGGGGGCAATTCCCCGTCCCGGCAGGGTGCCGGAACGGAGACTTCTGT
This sequence comes from Lolium rigidum, assembly GCF_022539505.1. Taxonomy (NCBI): domain Eukaryota; kingdom Viridiplantae; phylum Streptophyta; class Magnoliopsida; order Poales; family Poaceae; genus Lolium; species Lolium rigidum. Next base: position 207,201,333 of record NC_061514.1, read on the forward strand.
CCCCCGAATTGGAGTTTCGCGATGGCGGCGGCTCTGGATGGTTTTCTCTGGTTTCGTCGAACTGGGTCGAGGTTTTAGGTCAGGGACGACTAAATAGGCGAAGAGGCGGAGTCGGAGGGGCCACGGGGTGCCCACACAGTAGGGGGGCGCGCCCCCCCTTTGGGCCGCGCCGCCCTGTGGGGTGGGGCCCCCCTGGCTCCCCTCTCGTCTTTCTCCGGTGCTCTGGAAGCTTCCGGGAATTATAAGGTCTTCGGTCTTGATTTCGTACGATTCCGAAAATATTTCTTTACTAGGATTTCTGAAACCAAAAACAGCAGAAAACAGCAACTGGCCTTTCGGCATCTCGTCAATATGTTAGTTCCGGAAAATGCATAAATATGACATAAAGTATGCACAAAACATGTAGATAACATCAATAATGTGGCATGGAACATAAGAAATTATCGATACGTCGGAGACGTATCAGCATCCCCAAGCTTAGTTCCTGCTCGTCCCGAGCAGGTAAACGATAACAAAGATAATTTCTAGAGTGACATGCCATCATAACCTTGATCATACTATTGTAAGCATATGTAATGAATGCAGCGATCAAAACAATGGTAATGACATGTGTAAACAACTGAATCATAAAGCAAAGACTTTTCATGAATAGTACTTCAAGACAAGCATCAATAAGTCTTGCATAAGAGTTAACTCATAAAGCAATAAATCAAAGTAAAGGTACTGAAGCAACACAAATGAAGATTAAGTTTCAGCGGTTGCTTTCTACTTGTAACATGTGTATCTCATGTATATTGTCAATATAGAGTAATTTAACAAGTGCAATATGCAAGTATGTAGGAATCAATGCACAGTTCACACAAGTGTTTGCTTCTTGAGGTGGAGAGAAATAGGTGAACTGACTCAACATAAAAGTAAAAGAAAGGCCCTTCGCAGAGGGAAGCATTGATTGCTATATTTGTGCTAGAGCTTTGATTTTGAAAACAAGAAACAATTTTGTCAACGGTAGTAATAAAGCATATGTATCATGTAAATTATATGTTACAAGTTGCAAGCCTCATGCATAGTATACTAATAGTGCCCGCACCTTGTCCTAATTAGCTTGGACTACCGGGATCATCGCAATACACATGTTTTAACCAAGTGTCACAAAGGGGTACCTCTATGCCGCCTGTACAAAGGTCTAAGGAGAAAGCTCGCATTTTGGATTTCTCGCTTTTGATTATTCTCAACTTAGACATCCATACCGGGACAACATAGACAACAGATAATGGACTCCTCTTTAATGCATAAGCATGTAGCAACAATTAGTGTTCTCATATGAGATTGAGGATATATGTCCAAAACTGAAACTTCCACCATGATTCATGGCTTTAGTTAGCGGCCCAATGTTCTTCTCTAACAATATGCATGCTCTAACCATTAAAGTGGTAAATCTCCCTTACTTCGGACAAGACGGACATGCATAGCAACTCACATGATATTCAACAAAGAGTAGTTGATGGCGTCCCCGTAAACATGGTTATCGCACAACAAGCAACTTAATAAGAGATAAAGTGCATAAGTACATATTCAATACCACAATAGTTTTTAAGCTATTTGTCCCATGAGCTATATATTGTAAAGGTAAAGAATGGAAATTTTAAAGGTAGCACTCAAGCAATTTACTTTGGAATGGCGGAGAAATACCATGTAGTAGGTAGGTATGGTGGACACAAATGGCATAGTGGTTGGCTCAAGGATTTTGGATGCATGAGAAGTATTCTCTCTCAATACAAGGTTTAGGCTAGCAAGGTTATTTGAAACAAACACAAGGATGAACCGGTGCAGCAAAACTCACATAAAAGACATATTGAAAATATTATAAGACTCTACACCGTCTTCCTTGTTGTTTCAAAACTCAATACTAGAAATTATCTAGACTTTAGAGAGACCAAATATGCAAACCAAATTTTAGCAAGCTCTATGTATTTCTTCATTAATAGGTGCAAAGTATATGATGCAAGAGCTTAAGAATGAGCACAACAATTGCCAAGTATCACATTATCCAAGACATTTTATCAATTACTACATGTAGCATTTCCCGTTTCCAACCATATAACAATTAACGAAGCAGTTTCAACCTTCGCCATGAACATTAAAAGCTAAGAACACATGTGTTCATATGAACCAGCGGAGCGTGTCTCTCTCCCACACAAGCATTTATTCAAACAAAAACAAAAACAAACAGACGCTCCAAGTAAAGTACATATGATGTGACCGAATAAAAATATAGTTTCAAGAGAAGGAACCTGATAATTTGTCGATGAAGAAGGGGATGCCTTGGGCATCCCCAAGCTTAGATGGTTGAGTCTTCTTAAAATATGCAGGGATGAACCACGGGGGCATCCCCAAGCTTAGACTCTTCACTCTTCTTGATCATAGTATATCATCCTCCTCTCTTGACCCTTGAAAACTTCCTCCACACCAAACTTAAAACAAACTCATTAGAGGGTTAGTGCATAATCAAAAATTCACATGTTCAGAGGTGACACAATCATTCTTAACACTTCTGGACATTTCCCAAAGCTACTGGAAGTCAATGGAACAAAGAAATCCATCCAACACAGCAAAAGAGGCAATGCGAAATAAAAGGCAGAATCTGTCAAAACAGAATAGTCCGTAAAGACGAATTTTAAAATGGCACCAGACTTTCTCAGATGAAAATGCCCAAATTGAATGAAAGTTGAGTACATATCTGAGGATCACTCACGTAAATTGGCATAATTTTCTGAGTTACCTACAGAGAATTAGGCCCAGATTCGTGACAGCAAGAAATCTGTTTCTGGCAAGTAATCCAAATCTAGTATGAACCTTACTATCAAAGACTTTACTTGGCACAACAATGCAATAAAATAAGATAAGGAGAGGTTTCTACAGTAGTAACAACTTCCAAGACTCAAATACAAAATAAAAGTACTGTAGCAAAATAAACACATGGGTTATCTCCCAAGAAGTTCTTTTTTTATAGCCATTAAGATGGGCTCAGCAGTTTTTATGATGCACTTGCAAGAAATAGTATTTGAAGCAAAAAGAGAGCATCAAGAAGAAAATTCAAAACACATTTAAGTCTACCCCACTTCCTATGCAAAGGAATCTTGTACACAAATGAATTCATGAAGAACAAAGTGACAAGCATAAGAGGATAAAACACGAGTAACTTCAAGATTCTCAACATAAAGAGGGGAAACTTAATATTATTAAGATGCATATAACCATGTTTCCCTCTCTCATAATAACTTTCAGTAGCATCATTAATGAAATCCACAATATACCCATCACTTAAAACATTCTTATCATGGCTCATATGTATAGACGTATCATTAATTTTGGCATAAGAAGAGTTCTTCTCATTGATAGTAATTGGAGCAAGATTATTATCAAGAATTTGAACATGGTAAACAAGTTGCATATTAAGGGAATTGTTTTTGGCAATCCAATCATGACTATGACAAGTTTCATAAGGATAATTATAACCTATATCATAGCATTCTTTATAATAATCATCAAATGTCGGAGGCACAATGTCATCATAAGAAATAGAATAGTTATCTTTCACAGTCGGTTTATCTGTGACCATACCATCATTGTTATTAGAAGGAGATGTATCAAACACATAACGATCAGTAGGAAAAGGATTTTCAAACACCTCTTCCCCAAGCTTAGAGCTTTCTATATCATTATGGGAGGAAGCATGGATAGCACTGATACTATGGCAATTATTATCATCATCATTTTCAGAATTAGTTTCCCAGAGATTTGCAATATCAAAAGTAGTGTGCTCATTCAAATCATGATCACTAATGTATGTAAAGGGCATAGGAAGATCATTGTATTCAGATTCATTATCATAATAATCATTAGGAGCAACATACTTACGGTTACCTAGCGTTATCTCATTCACGCGGGGATATGCCGTTACCTCTTTCTCTTTATTCTCCTTCTTCTTCTTCTTCTTCTTCTTCTTCTTCTTCTTCTTCTTCTTCTGTTCCCTTCTTCTTCTTCTTCTTCTCCTCCTTCTTCTCGTTCCCTTCTTTAGGAGGAAGAGGCTTGAAGGGTGGCTTGTCCGCATAACCTGATTTACTTTCAGAAACAATAGAAGAAACTTGGGAGGATTCCTCCTTTTCATTAATTAGTTCAAAACACACAGCGGTCCTATCATATTTTGGCAAGGTGTCATCTTCTAAAATATTTTGTATGTAAGTATTTGTATGTCTATTATCAATGCAATAAGAAAAACACCCATGCAAGACATCATCAATATCAAGATCATTAATATCTAACAAAGAAATTTTCCTTGATAACTCTTCACACCACAAAAATAAAGTGAGTTCATCATGTTGATTAGGAGTAATTTTATCATCACAATACAAATTTCCAGCACTCATTGGGTTCAAATTATCATTGGTGGAGCATTGAAAATTAAAATGTCCCACTTCATGGCAAACTTCACAAATAAAAGGATAGAGGGCACAAACTTTTTTACCAAGATCATCTAGAGCCCTAGCCCACTTTCTAGTTTTTTCATTAATACGATGGATACAATATTCATCTTTGATTTGATTAATTCCACAAGGTCTATGCATTCCACAAAAATTAACATGCTTATAGGAAATAGCATTCTTAGGAGTTTGAGCATGCTTATTGCAATCATTAACAACAATTTCATCCTTCATGCAAGCCTCTTTAAAAGGTTCATGATACTTATCAAAATTCCTTTTAGGCAATTCAAAATGAGAAGCAAAGGCTTTATAAAGATTTGCAGCAACTTGAGAGTCAAGACCATAAGTAGCACTCATATCTCGAAATTTATCAGTATCCATAAAAGCTTCAATGCATTCATAATCATAATTTATACCGACTCTTCACCTTTGTTGTTCTCCCATCCTTCAAGCATTCTCCTCAATCCGATCAAGAAGATCCCACCTAGCTTCAACCTCCTTGCTTGTGAAAGATCCCTCCGAACGGGCATCCGGATAGTCCTTGTGTTGTCCCGAAAGCCTCGCATAAAAATTGTTAACAATAACATTACGGGGAAGCTCATGAATGGGACATTTGAGCATTAGTGACTTCAATCTCCCCCACGCTTGAGAAATACTCTCTCCATCACGAGGATAAAAGTTATAAATGTAATTCCTATCAATATGCACTTCATGAGGAGGATAAAATTTAGAATAAAAGAGAGGTACAATTTCCTCCCAACCAAGAGAATAACTATTCTTCAACAATTTATACCAATGCGCTGCTTTACCAGACAACAAAAAAGAGAATAGCTTCTTCCTCACTTCATCCATAGAGATACCTGCACACTTGAATAACCCGCATAATTCATGCAAAAACAGTAAATGATCTCCAGGATGGACAGTTCCATCCCCTTCATAGCGGTTATCAATAACAAGTTCAATAATTTTCATGGGTATCTTGAAAGCAGTACTTGCAGTAGGTGGATTTAAAATATCACAAGCATCATTAGAGTTATCGCATATGGGAGATAAAGCATTATCATAACAATTTTTCTCCCCTAAGGATGGGAAGCTAAAAAGATCACAAAAACTAGCTTCCCCAAGCTTAGACTTATCCATAGCATTAGAAGTGATTGCGTTCATACTAATAACATTGCTACTAGCATGCAATTGAGGCTCCATAGGTTCTTTAATTTTCGCATCACACAATTCATGTCTTAACTTAGGAAATAAATTAAAAAGCTCATAGTTGTATTCCATTATGCCTTACTAGTGTAAAACAAGAAACAAAAAGATGCAATTGCAGGATCTAAAGGAAATAGCTTCGAGCACACACACAACAGCGCCAGAAAAATACTTTACCTGGGACCGGAGTATGAGAGCCTTTTACCTTTCCTCCCCGAGCAACGGCGCCGTAAAATAGCTTGATGTCTACGGGAGCTTCTATTCTTGTAGACAAGTGTTGGGCCTCCAAGAGCAGAGGTTTGTAGAACAGCAGCAAGTTTCCCTTAAGTGGATCACCCAAGGTTTATCGATCTCGGGGAGGAAGAGGTCAAAGATATCCCTCTCAAGCAACCCCGCAACCACAAAGCAAGAAGTCTCTTGTGTCCCCAACACACCTAATACACTTGTCGGATGTAAAGGTGCACTAGTTCGGCGAAGAGATAGTGAGATGCAAGTAATATGGATGAGTATGAGTGGTAATAGCAATCTGAATAAAATATGGCAGCGAGTAAACATGCAACAAAACAGTAAACAAACGGAGATTCGATGCTTGGAAGTAAGGCCTAGGGATCCCGCTTTCACTAGTGGACACTCTCAACAATGATCACATAATAGGACTACTCTACACCCTCTTGTTCGATGACGAACACCACTAACTGTGTAGGATTACACGAACCCTCAATGCCGGAGTTAACAAGCTCCACAATATTCAATGTTCATATTTAAATAACCTTAGAGTGTAAGATAGATCAACACAATCACACCAAGAACTAACATAGCATGCACACCGTCACCATCACACTATGAAGGAGGCATAAATCACATCAATTCTTATCATAGCAATAGTTAACTTCATAATCTACAAGAGATTACAATCATAACCCACGCCAAGTACTACACGATGCACACACTGTCACCATTACACCGTGCAGGAGGAATAGACTACTTTAATAACGTAACTAGAGTAGCACATAGATGATATTCAACTAGATCACATAAAGAGAGAGATGAACCACATAGCTACAGCGGAGCCCTCAGCCCCGGGGGTGAATTACTCCCTCCTCATCATGGAGACAACGATGTCGGTGAAGATGGCAGTGGAGACGGCGGTGGAGATGACTCCGTGGGCAATTCCCCGTCCCGGCAGGGTGCCGGAACAGAGACTTATGTCCACCGAATTGGAGTTTCACGATGGCGGCGGCTCTGGATGGTTTTCTATGGTTTCGTCGAACTGGGTCGAGGTTTTAGGTCAGGGACGACTAAATAGGCGAAGAGGCGGAGTCGGAGGGGCCACGGGGTGCCCACACGGTAGGGGGCGCGCCCCCTTTGGGCCGCGCCGCCCGTGGGGTGGGGCCCCTGGCTCCCCTCTCGTCTTTCTCCGGTGCTCTGGAAGCTTCCGGGAATTATAAGGTCTTCGGTCTTGATTTCGTCTGATTCCGAAAATATTTCTTTACTAGGATTTCTGAAACCAAAAACAGCAGAAAACAGCAACTGGCCTTTCGACATCTCGTCAATAGGTTAGTTCCGGAAAATGCATAAATATGACATAAAGTATGCACAAAACATGTAGATAACATCAATAATGTGGCATGGAACATAAGAAATTATCGATACGTCGGAGACGTATCAGTGAGCGGCAGCTCCAGATCATCGCCTCCGCCGTCCCATGTTGAGGTGTTTGAGTGTCGGCCTTCGTTTGCTTGGGAAACTTGATCGACGGCTAGTCTGTGTGCGCGGCCTTGGGGCCGGCGTGGATGTGGGAGCGACGGCTCCAGATGTTCTCCTCCGCCGTGTTGCGTTGAGGTGTTTTGGTGTTGGCTTTGGTTGCTAGGGTGACTTGGCCATCGACTCGTGTGGGGGCGCGGCCTCGGGGCTAGCGTGGTGCGTTGTGTTATATGGTTTTCGGCCAGTTTTCCTTATAAACTGGCCTAAATCTTTTTGACTTTATCAATCATCGGCATTGCAGAGGTTGGAAAAAATAAGGTGTTGAGAACCTTGTGCCAAACCTCCCGCGCCACCACACAAAAAATGCCGGTTTAGCTTTATTTGACACAAAACCTCAAAAGTGTGTGCCGACTCGGGCGAACTCGGTTGTGGTCAAACCGGATTAAATCACTACCATCTTAGAAATGTTGAGCAACAGCGGTGACCATGATTTTGTTCTGCCTCCATCTCCATACAATTAGCGTGTCTCTCTTGTTGCCGATGGCCGAGACCTCAGTTTGCAGGGGTTGATTCATCATGGTTGCCAAAAAACGCGATGTCTTCCTTCTTGTTTTGCTGGTGTGAGTACTTCGCCGAGGTAGTAGACGGGGCTTTGTACGCCATGAAGTTTTCCTTCTTCAGCGCGTTCGACAACGAGCACACTGTTGACGACTTGAATAGTTGCGGTAATATAGAGTAACATTGGCTCCCTGTCCTGTGGAGTCACGAGGACTCGAGAAGTCGACATAACCTTCTTCAAGTTGTCGAAAGCATCTTGTGCCTCTGCTGTCCACTCGAATTTTTATGACTATTTAATCAACTGAAAGAATGGCAAGGCCTTTTCTCCCAGTTTTGCAATAACTCTACTAAGAGCTGCTAATCGTCCTGCCAATTGTTGCACCTGTTGCAGACTCTTTGGTGGTTCCATGTCAAGGACAACTTTAATCTTTGAAGGATTAGCTTCTAGGGCTTTCTATTTTCGTGCCCTCGGGTCCTTAGTTGTACTCAGTTTTCCCCAGCTCCTTAGTTTTTCCTCAGTTTTCCCCAAGCCCTTGTCTGAAACCCGCAGAAGGAGCTCGGATGGGAGGATTCCCGTTTAGTTGACCGTTCCGTGCTGACGTGTGGAGCCGCGTCGTGTGGGGCCACGTCGCGTGGGGCCGCGTCGCGTAGGGCTGGTAGAAAGGGACCGCGTGGGACAGGACGAGACCGTGTTTGGTTGTACGTGAGCATGAGCTGGGTTCTGTCTCTCTCGACCCAAATTGGCATTTTTAAGAGCACCTTTTTCCCCCTTTTCCCCGCTTTCTCTCTCTGTATTTTTTCACCAAATTAGTATCAAATGTAGATAAGCTTCCATTTCTGTCTTTCTTCAATTTTTTGTGCCTTTTGGCCCTCATTTTTTGCCCAATATGGCAGCAAATCTAGTACTCCCTCTGGTCCATATTAATGACCTCACCTATCTTGGTTCATATGTACTCCGTATCTAGTTAAATCTAGAAGCAAATCTCGATGCTAATGTACGATAAATTCACACCGTCATAATAAATCGAGAAAACAAAGTAGGGCCAACAAAGTATAGTAGAACAGGGATAGATAATAAGCTGCATACAGCAGCCAACATAACAGGTTCTTAACAAAGGCATGCCAATAAAAAGGTTCTTCACAACACCAACATAGTAACAACATAATAACAAAATAAAAAGCTGCTTTGCAGCAGCAGCATACGTCCTGGACTCCGCCTACTCCATTCTCATCTGGCTCTTCCTCCAGTTCTTGCTCCCCTGTCCCTTGATCTTGGGCACCTTGGGGTTGATCGGAGGCATGCGCCCGGCGGCGATCTCCACCCGCTGGAAGTTGCGGAGGTGAATGCCGAGCACCTTGTGCTTGGCACGGAAGGCGCAGACGTTCACTATCATGCCGACATTGGGGAAGGTCCTTCCGATGTCCTCGGCATGCGTGAGGAGGCAGTTGAAGTCAGTGCCGCCGAGTCTCCTAGTTCAAAAGGGGCACTTGTAGACACCTTTGGCGAAGTAGGAGGTGTACTGGACGACCTGCAGCCTCCGCAGCACCTGCCGAGCCTTGGTGTGCTCATCCTCCTCGTTGTTGCCAGACACCTGATCCATATCAAACGGAAACTATGAGTGAATGAATTGCAATGATGACGTAACGTGCATGATAACAAAGTTGGGAAAAACAGAGGCAGCCTCAGTTAGAGTGGACACGATTATATATCTACAGGGTCGGGGTTAGCGAACTAAAGCTCATGCAGATTTGTACACAGCAATGGTTCGCTAAACCCGCCATGTACAAATTTGTCCCCAACGATTCATCATAGGCAAAGAAACAAATTCCAGATCCGAATTTGTACAAATTCCAGATTATTTGCAAAATTAAACCCTAAATTAACTGATTGAGATCCCATGATTACTTGCATAAATTAACCGAACGGCCGAACCCCAAATCTTAAACGAAATCAAGAAGGGATCAAATCAAAGTGGAATAAAATCGGCGCAAATAATAACCCAATACTCATCCTACCTACAGATCAGCACTAATAGTTACTAGGGAACGAGCAAAAATAGGGTTGAAAAAGGAAAGGGGAACAACAAGGGAGCAAACCGTAGTTACCTCATTCCAAGGGTCGTCCATGCACGCATCGTAGGGATTCGATGGCCGGATGTACGGCACCTTCTCATAGGGGTCCCATTCCGGCGAGATATGACCGCCACCGGCGGCAGCCTCCGATGCACCGGCGGGAGCCGCCAATGCACAGGCGGCGGCGACGGCCATAGAGGGGACAACGTCGAGGACGGAGGCGCCGCGCTCGCAGTCGATGGTGTCGAGGACAATGGGATTCACATTCTCCTTGTCCATCGCCGACAGAGGAGAGAGAGAGGGTTTTTTGCTTTGGAGAAGATGATGGGAAGTGAGAGGCGGCGTTGCGTGAGGGAGTGAGAGTGACAGTGATAGTGCGAGGAGGCGAACAGGGAGAGAAATCTATAAAGGCGAGGGACCCTAAATGCGACCCGCGTCCTACGCGTCCACTATTGCACGTCTGCACGTCTTCAACTTCTGCACCGCGACACGCGTCCACGATTGCACGTCTTCAACTTCTGCACCGCGACCCACGTCCTACGCGTCAACAATTACATGTCTTCCACTTCTGCACCACAACACGCGTCCTCGAGTCTAACCCTGGAAATTTAGATATACTCAGGTATACCCTCGACTCTTATACTAGCATTTTTTGTGTGCTCAGTTTTCCCCTTGAGTGCTAATACTGGCTAGTGCAATATATTCAGATTTACCCTCAAGTGGCTGGTCAACAGAGAGTCAACAAATGGGATTAAGCTAGTTAAATGAGTCATTTAATGTGCAAAAAATTCCAAAAAAGATAAAACCATAGTGGCACTTACTCATGGAGTCTTCTTACGCGACTTGCCACGGTGGGAACCATAACAATCATAGATAAATCAAGTTTTACCACAAATTGCCACTTCTCAATCACCTAGTAGCTATGAAGGTGCATGGCTTTCCACAATGAGCCCTTCCCAAAACAGCTTTCCCCAAAACATACTTTGTCTGAATGAGGCCACAATTTTCACACACATGTATATTTGTATTGCAAATAGTTTGAGGTAGGCCAAGATGGGTTTGATTGTACAAAAACACACATTTTCCATTTTTTAAATCTCATATTTGAATCCCTTAGTCTGTTTACTACTCACGTGCCCTTGGTTTTTTGATACTACTCAGTTTTTCCCTCTCCCTTCACAAATTCTCACAGACGCCCAACCTTGCCCTGATTGGTCTAGCCCTTGTCACGCTGATCGTGCCTACCGACCGTTGATCGTATGATCTAACGGGCAGGATAACCCCTCTCTCTCTCTGATCGGGGTCACCACCCTCTCTCTCTCCGTCGGCGGCTAGCTTCCACCCTCTATGTATGCTAAATACCCAGTTTGCCACCGGATTCAGCAAGTTTGGTTTTTTGTATTATTTTTCACGCGCTAAAAATTATAAAATCTTTTAGGCATTACTTTTCACGCAAAAAATGATAAACCATCACCGATTCCTTGTAGCCATTACTTTTCACGCAAAAAATGATAAACCATCACTGATTTGTTGTAGCCATTACGTTTCACACAAAAAATAATAAACCATCACCGATTTGTTGTAGCCATTACTTTTCACGCAAAAATGATAAACCATCAGCGATTTGTTGTAGCCATTAATTTTCACCCAAAAATGATAAACCATCACCGATTTGTTGTAGCCATTACTTTTCACGCAAAAAATGATAAACCATCACTGATTTGTTGTAGCCATTAATTTTCACGCAAAAAATGATAAACCATCACCGATTTCTTGTAGCCATTGCTTTTCACGCTAAAAATGATAAACGAAACAATCTATCTATCTCTGTATTTGAAGTTTGGGAGGGTTCACCATCTACTTATGTTAACTTTCGACGTTTTGACCTGAAAATCAACTGGGTATTATAAAGGGAAATAAAAGTTCAAAAAAATGTAAAAATGAAACAATCTACCTATCTTTGTATAGAAGATCATCTGTATTATTTTTGAGGTCATTTAGAGAAGGTCAAAAAACCTAACTTGTTACAAAAGGTGGTTTCAGTGAGATCAAACGGCATGCGCTTAAGCAAAGTGATTTTTTCGAACATCTCCAAATGACCCCAAGTTTGGCATACATGATGCCATACCTGTAACAACAAGGAATATCTAAAAACTTTCACAAAATTTGAAATTTAGAGTGAAAATGATGCCATACATGATGCTGTTTTTCGAGGTTTTGACCTAAAAATCAACCGGGTATTATAAAGGGAAATAAAAAGTTCGAAAAATGAAAAAACGAAACAATCTATCTATCTCTGTATAGAAGATCATCTGTATGAAAAAATCACCTTGTTACAAAAGCTAGTTTAAGTGAGATGAAACGGCATGCGCTTAAGCAAAGTGATTTTTTCGAACATCTCCAAATGACCCCAAATTTGCCATACATGATGCCATACGTGTAACAACAAGGAATATCTAAAAAAGTGTGAAAAACTTTTCCGAACCGTGTACTCTATCAAAAAGAACCTCACCATGGTGCCAGTAAAATTTTTAGTTACAAACTTTCGTATTTTACCTAACCTTCAACAGGAAACTTATTTCAAATTCATTTTGGCGTACAAGAAACAAATCCTACCTTGATTCGAGCACCACAACCTCCAAACGATGCCGATGCCGATATCGGCATGGTCAGAACGGCTATGCTCGCCGCCACTTCTAGGTCACCGTCGCGATGCACCCTCAATCCCGTCCCCTCATTCGATCACTGACACACCAGAGATACCACCGAGGCCAATGCCGAACGTACATGCTGATGCCAATGCCGAACATGCACGCCGTTGTGGGCACGGCCACGCCGCCCCGCTATGCTATGCTGGACGCCACAGACCACCGCGAGGTCTTTCCCTTCGCCACCACACTCCCCTAGCACCCATCTATACACGCCAGAAAGGAGAGACACTAGTTTTCTCTACATTGCTCGCGTTCGCGTTCGACACCGTCAGTTAAAGTGTTGAGGTAGTCGTCGATGTCCTCGACCATTTCTTCTCTTCTTTGCATGGTTAAACGCGTCTAGTTCATATCTATCTAATGCGTCTGGTCTCGCCTCATGCAGTTCTTTGTGGACGTCGATCTCATCTCGGCACCTCACAGTGCACCTCCTCCGTGCCATCGCTGTAGAGCTCCGTTTAAAAATCTAATCCTACCTGTGTATTGCCCCTCGTATCAGCGTCATGGCCCCACTTGTCATTCGATATACCGAAGCCCCACTCGTCCGTGTTTTGGTCAGCGATATGGCGATTCTTACGGTCAAACAAAGATGGATGGTCTGACGTATCTTTGCAGGCTCTACGTGGCCCCACTAGTCAGCAGATAACGGTCAACGTTGTTGACCCGTCGGGCAACCGGCCGTTCCAGCACTTGTGAGGGTTTCAGACAAGGGCTTGGGCAAAACTGAGGAAAACTAAGCGGCTGGGGAAAACCGAGCACAACTAAGGACCCGAGGGCACGAAAATAGAAATCCCTAGCTTCTATTCCTCTGACTGAAATAAAATACCTGAGTACTTGGCCTCCTGGTACCCCAAAGAAGCATTTCTTCGGGTTCAGCTTGATTTTGTATCTGTCGAGATTGTCGAAAGTTTCTCTCAAGTCATTAATAAGCGTGGCCATGTTTCTAGTTTTAACGACAATGTCATCGATATAAACCTTGATATTTCGGCCAATCTGCTCCTTGAGGCAGGCTTGCATGCACCGTTGATAGGTTGCACCTGCATTTTTTAATCCGAAAGTCATGATGTTGTAGCAGTAAACACCATGCGGTGTTATGAACGTAGTTAACTCCTGGTCTTCTTTTTTGAGCTTGATCTGATTATATCCTGAGTAAGCATCGATAAAGGAGAGGCGATCGCAGCCTGGTGCGGAGTCGACTATTTGATCGATGCGAGGAAACGGGAAATGATCCTCCGGGCAATGCTTGTTGAGTTTTGTGAAGTCGATACACATACGAAGTGCTATCGTATCTTTCTTTGGCACCATGAATGGATTAGCTACCCACTCAGCTTCCTTGAGCTCTCGAATAAACCAAGCTTTGCGGAGCCGATTGAATTCTTCACCAATAGCTTTTCTTTTTGGTTCTGAGAAACAACGTAACGTCTGCTGTACATGTTTGGCTTTGGGGTCAATAATGAGGGCGTGCTCAGCGAGTTCCCTGGGAATACCTGGCATGTCGGATGGTTCCCATGCCAATATTTCCCAGCGCTCACGGAGGAACTCAATGAGCGCGCTTTCCTATGCGGCAGTAAGATCGGCCGATGTATTGACTGTCTTCTTCGGATCAGAGGGGTGCACTTGATGCTTCTTTGCTTTCTTGTACACGTCAAACTCATCGGACTTTGTGTTCCGATTGTCGGCAGGTGGTTGTGTATGATCGGTGACTATGTCAAGTGCATTAAGTTCTTCCCTGACTCCGAACTTGGAGACGATCTTCTGAAAATCTCTGTCGCAGTTATCAGAACGAGAAAAACTTCCGTGAACATTTATTGTTGTCCCGTTATTGCCTGGCATCTTCATCTTCAAATATGCGTAATGAGAGACTGCCATGAATTTGGCAAACGCTGGCCTGCGGAGGATGTCATGGTACTGTGATTCCCAATCTACCACCTCGAACTCGAGTTTCTCCTTCCTGAAGTTGCTGGGTGTGCCGAAGACAACGTCCAATGAAATTTTACTAAGGGGATAAGCGGGTCGGGTTGGGATGATGTCGTGGAAGCCAATGTCAGATTCTTTTAACATATCGACTGACAATCCCATTGCTTTCACTATACTTGCAAACAGAAGGTTTAAACCACTTCCGCCGTCCATGAACACTTTGCTCATATTGTATCCTCTGATCTGCGCTTCAAGGACTAGGGCAGCGTGACCGGGCCTTGGGACGGCTATTGGATGATCTTCTCTGCTGAACAGGAAGTTCTGATCCGACCAATCAATATAATCGGGTACTGCCGCCATAACTACTTCTGCAAACTTTATCTCCCGTGAAAACTCCTTGGACTCCCTCTTTGAAAAGCTAGTCTTGTGAATCATGTTCACTTTCCCTCGAGATGCAGGGTAAACTTCGGTAGGTATGTAGATATCTTCGTCTGGCACATACTGTTGTTGCTGAGAATAATTGTAAGCCGCTGCTCTTCCTTCTGCCGAACGAGGCTTTGCTTCCGAATCAAACCTTAGCTCTTCACATAGCTTCTGAATATCGAGGAACTGCCGACAATCTTTGAGTATATGTGTAGCCTTCTCAATGTTGTCTTTTGGGTCAATGTAAGCAAGCAAGTAACATGGAGCGACAAGCTGTTCCGTGGCTGGCAAATAAGGTGCACGACTGCGATTCTTCTTAATTGCGCGCTATAACATCCTTTGCCACACTGTCGGAGATGACTCACAGCTCGTTCTTCTACTTCGCAACGAAGATCCCTTCACCTCTTCCGTTGCTCCTCTCTGCTACCGAAATTCCTTCGGCTGTTCCCGTTGCTGTTGCCAGATGAATACGGCAGATCCACTAAGGCTGTCGGTGGGCCGATGATTTCTGGAGCCGAAGTCCTTAAGTTTGATGCAACTAAATTAGGATGTCGAAGGAACCCTCCGGAATCGACGATGAAGTGGACACCGCCGAAGGTCGCGCTCATAGTGCTACGCAACCCCGAAGGAATTGGATGCGGTGCTTCAGTGCGCGGAAAGAACTCGAAGGATCCGCGGCGAACTGAATTCTTCGAGCTTGAAGGTGTTGGTGATGCCAGCACGAACGTTGCTGATGTGACCGGAGCAGCCGATGACGTGCCTTGTACCGACAGATTTCTCACAGACGGTGCCAATTGACGAGGGCGCTCCTCGGCAATGCCATCTTTTGGGGCTTAGGGTTGACGGAATCCTGCAGGCTGACACGAGACATCGGATACCAAACAGACAGGGAGAGAGATTTACCTAGGTTCAGGGCCCTCGATGAGGTAAAACCCTTACTTCCTGCTTGTCTGATCTTGATTATTGAATATATCGGGTTACAATGGGGTAGCCGAAGGCTATGACTAAGATCTCGTCGAGAGGCTAAGATTTCTAATGACCTAGCTCTAGACTTGCGATGGATCTATTGTTCTGATTGTGTGTCCCTCGGCAGACCCTCTCCTGGCTTTTATATTGTAGGCCAGGTCTCGAGAGTTCTGTCCGGGTTCGATTAGGTTACAAAGAGTTCTATGTCTAAATTTCCTTGTCTATCGTCTTCTTGCCTTGTTCATCAAGAATCCTTCTTTGGAACAGACGTATCGTCCCACGTTGGTTGGTAGATGATCTTCATGGGCCCCTGGTTGGGCCATAGGAGGTAGCATAATATTGGTTACCCGAAGGGTAATGCCCACATCAGTAGCCCCCGAGTGACTGGCCAAAGTAAAGCTTCGGGCAGGGACTAAAATTGTCTTCTGCCGAATGTCCATAATTTACATAAAGCCTTGATCTCTTCTCACCATTGTGAAACCAAGAGCACATTTATATTGGGAGTAGCCCCCGAGTCTAGGCACGTATGCTTGCAACCGTGTGTACACTCAAGTTGTACTACTCGAATGTTTTTGCTGCCGATGTTTTTCGCAAGCTGTCATAATCATCCGATATCTTTTCTATATCGGGTCCTTCAAAACTTTCGAGTAAAGTCATGCCAGTTGATAATACGTAAGGGATTGAAGTAATGTGCCCAGTTTTACTCGATAAATCGATGCTGGTTAACCGCCGATGGCAAAACAACGTTACCCTACTCAAAATCAAGTCCCCGGACATGATCCTGGATCTTCTAAAATCTTCGAGTCCATATCCTTCTGTCTTCAACGATTTTTTATCGGGTGCGCATCCAGCGCTCCCGATGGGAGTAGCCCCTGAGTCTAGGGACGGATGCTTGCAACTGTGCGTAGACTCAAGTCGAGCACCTTAATGATATAGTTTCCTTTGAATGCTATATGAGTGTGGAGACGATACTTTTGTTGATGTCATCAATGATGCGGTCTCCGTGGCGATTCGATTGACAAGACGTGACCTGACAGGCCCACCCTACTTCTGCGCGGTCAATTAGGAAATGACTAGTCTTTGCGCGTTGACCGAGGTGCCTCATCGACACATAGTGGGAATAATGGACCGCTGGTTTCTCTCCCTTCTTGACACGTGTATGACTGGATCTTTGTCCATATCCCCACGATGCAAAAAATAACGGCCACGATCTTCAGCCAATTCTTGTTATAAATAGGGGGACTCTTAAGTTTTAACTTTTTACACCTCCCGTACTGCTCATCTCCTTCCTTTGCTTCCTCCTTACCATTGTTCCTGCCTCTACGAGCTCTCCAGCAACCATGGGCAAGAAGAAGGGTACTGCTGGCTCCGGCGCTACCGCAAGTGCACCCAAAGCCAGCCTCGATTGGACTGCATCCACCATCTCCAAACGCGACGAGAATAAGATGAGGTCGCTAGGGCTCATTTCTTCTGCCAAATCTGACTTTGCTCATCCAGGTTCAGCTTGTCGCCCAAAGCCCCCAAAGGGCTTTACTGTCATGTGCATTGCCTTTCTGCAGCGTGGGCTTTCCCTTCCAACCCACGAATTTCTTCGCTGCCTCCTCTTTTCCTACGGGATCCAGCTCTGGCAGCTGACCTTGAATTCTATTCTCCACCTCTCCATCTTTATCACTGTGTGTGAAACCTACCTCGGCATTGATCCCCACTGGGGTCTGTGGAGGAAGATCTTCTATGTCAAACACCATAGTGGCAATGATGGCCCTCACGTGGTCGGCGGCGTCGGCTTCATCGTCAGGAAGGAAGTCAATTACTTCAACGTTCCGATGAGGGAATATGTCGACATCCCGGCATCAGGCCATCAATCTAATCTGCCACCATTTGAAGATGTTCTTGCTGATGTGCCGAAAAAGTCTTGGCAAAACACTCTGACTGCTGAGGAAAGCGAGGTAGCCAACCAATTGTACGAAAAGATCTTAGATCTGAAGAGTGCAGGAGGTCAGACGATATGTGGCACTGAAGTGGTCGCAGTGTTCCTGAAGCGTCGAGTGCAACCAGTAATGTCGAGATACCACCAACTCTGGTTGTATACTGGTGCCAAGGATAAATTGAGAGTCAGCCGAAATGATTTTTTTGAAGAAGATCTTTGGGACGAGGTGAGGCGTCTGACTTGCTTCAGCCAGAAGGATATCATAGACATGACTTCAGCTCGCCCTCCTTTTGATTGAAACACCTTCCTTCCGAGATAATTTCTTAATTTCCTTTGTATCCAATATCATTTCTTGCTCCTGAACTCAAAATTTGTTCTTTTGCTTTCGACAGGCTTCTACCATTGCTCAATGCTACCCTCTGATACGTCTCCAACGTACCTATAATTTCTGATGTTCCATGCTTGTTTTATGACAATACTTACATGTTTTGCTTGCACTTTATAATGTTTTTATGCATTTTCCGGAACTAACCTATTAACGAGATGTCGAAGGGCCAGTTGCTGTTTTCTGTTGTTTTTGGTTCCAGAAAGGCTGTTCGGGCAATATTCTCGGAATTCGACGAAACGAAGACTCAACATCTTATTTTTCCCGGAAGACCCCAGAACACCGAAGGAGAGTCGGAGGCGGGCCAGAGGGCCACCACACAATAAGGCGGCGCGGCCCCAGGCCTGGCCGCGCCAGCCTATTGTGAGGAGCCCCCAGGCGCCCTCCTGCGCCGCCTCTTCGCCTAAAAGACCCCTTTCGACCTAAAACCGCGAGACCAATTGATGAAACTCCAGAAAGGCTCCAGGGGCGCCGCCACCATCGCGAAACTCCGTTTCGAGGGACATAAGTCTCTGTTCCGGCACCCTGCCGGGACGGGGAAGTGCCCCCGGAAGCCATCTCCATCGATGCCACCGCCTCCATCATGCTCTGTGAGTAGTTCCCCCATGGACTACGGGTTCTAGCTGTAGCTAGTTGGTATTCTCTCCCCCATGTACTTCAATAGAATGATCTCATGAGCTGCATTACATGATTGAGATTCATCTGATGTAATCGGTGTTGTGTTTGTCGGGATCCGATGGATTGTTACATAATGATTAGTCTATCTATAAAGTTTGTGAAGTTATTGTTGCTGCAATCTTGTTGTGTTTAATGCTTGTCACTAGGGCCCGAGTGGCATGATCTTAGATTTAAGCTTTATACTTATTGCTTAGATTGTATCTACAAGTTGTATGCACATGTCTATGTCCGGAACCAAAGGCCCCAAAGTGACAGAAATTGGGACAACCGGAGGGGAAGGCTTAGATATGAGGATCACATGTTTTCACGGAGTGTTAATGCTTTGCTCCGGTGCTCTATTAAAAGGAGTGCCTTAATTTCCGATAGATTCCCTAGAGGCCCGGCTGCCACCGAGCTGGTAGGACAAAAGATGTTGTACAAGTTTCTCATTGCGAGCACGTATGACTATATATGGAAAACATGCCTACATGATTAATAATCTTGATGTTCTGTCTTAATGCTATTTCAATCCTATCAATTGCCCAACTGTAATTTGTTCACCCAACACTTGTTATTGGAGAGTTACCACTAGTGTAGATAGCTGGGAATCCCGGTCCATCTCTCATCATCATATACTTGTTCCTATATGACATTGGAAGTAGTATCAACTATTTTCTGGTGCCATTGCTCTCATATTACTGCTACTGCTGCTGTGTTACTGTTACTATCGCTCTCATATTACTGCTGCTTTCACATCACCCCTGTTACTAGTGCTTTTCCAGGTGCAGCTGAATTGACAACTCAGTTGTTAAGGCTTATAAGTATTCTTTACCTCCCCTTGTGTCGAATCAATAAATTTGGGTTTTACTTCCCTCAAAGACTGTTGCGATCCCCTATACATGTGGGTTATCAAGACTATTTTCTGGCGCCGTTGCCGGGGAGGCATAGCTCTACTCATAAGTTCACCTGGGGAGTACACTCCACCTCTCTCTCTATTTTATTTTGTTTTGTTTTGCTTAGTTTACTTTTGTCTAGTTTATTTGTGCTTAGTTTATTTCTGTCTAGTTTATTTTTGTTTTGTTTTACTTTTCTCATATACCCAAAAATCCATAAAAATTTGAAAAACCGAAAAATTAAAAACTGTTGTTATGGGAGAACCTACAACCTATTTGGAGCTTATTGAATTATATAATAATTATAGAGAATCAAGAACGGGTAAAGTTATGAGTGCTGTGATAGAAAAACTGAATACAATTGCTAAAATCTTGCTTAAACGCCATGATATAAACTGTTGCTCTAGACAGGATACTAAACATCTTAAATTTCAATGTGGCTTTAGTGAGGAAGTTTTAATTAAGAACTATAATTGGAATAGCTATATTCATTTTGGGTTCGTAGAAGTAGAACAATTTGTTTTGTTTATGGGAGCTTCTGAGATCGAATCCTTCATTGCTAAAAATTATGAAACTTGTGTTATTTGTAAGGACCTTAAAGATTATGTCTCTTCTATCCTTAATTTTTGCATAGAAAGCTACAGTGATAATCCTTATATCATTGATTATAAAGAGAGACTCATTAATGCACAAGAATGCACTCACAATTTGCAGGAACCAAGTGGAAGAAGAAATTGATGAACCTGAAAGCTCATTGGATGAAAAAGAGGAGGAAATTGATGAACCTGAAAGCTCATTGGATGAAAAAGAAGAGGAGAGTGATGAACAAAAGGAGGAAGAATGGATTAGCTACCCATGCCAACCTTCTAATGAGAGTAACTCTTTATCTCTTACACTATTTGATTGTAATCCATGCTTACCAAAGGAGGATGAATGTTATGTTCCTGTGGATTCTCTTGAAATATTCCCTATGAGTAAAACTTGCGAGAATAATTATGCTACTGTTATCTATGATAATCCATGCTACTTTGATAAA
Source organism: Lolium rigidum (assembly GCF_022539505.1). Lineage (NCBI taxonomy): Eukaryota > Viridiplantae > Streptophyta > Magnoliopsida > Poales > Poaceae > Lolium > Lolium rigidum. Next base: position 207,222,267 of record NC_061514.1, read on the forward strand.
TTTTATGATAATGCTTTGTTTGTGCCTTATGTCGAAATGCATGGTACTAAAGAGTTTTGCTTGGCAAATGTTTATGATAAATCTCTAGATGATGGTCCGATGTTACTTGATACTATTAATTGTACTACTAATGAAAATGGGATTGGAGAGTTCTTGGCATTATCTATGAGTCCCATATATTTTGAGATTGATCAATCATCTTGTTATATTATTGATAAAAGTGAGTTTGAAAGTTTTAATCCTGTTATTTCTGAGCTTGATAAAAATTATGTGCTTGTGAATCATGAAAAGCATGCTCTATGTGATAGTTATGTTGTTGAGTTTATCCATGAAGCTACTGAAAATTATTATGAGAGAGGAAAATATGGTTGTAGAAATTTGTATGGTACTAAAACACCTCTCTATATGCTGAAACTTTTGAAGTTACTCTTGTTTTATCTTCTTATGCTTGTCACTTTGTTCTTCATGAATTTATTTGTGTACAAGATTCCTATGCATAGGAAGTGGGTTAGACTTAAATGTGTTTTGAACTTGCTTTTTGATGCTCTCTTTTGCTTCAACTCTTATTTCATGCGAGTGCATCATTAAAACTGCTGAGCCCATCTTAATGGCTATAAAGAAAGCACTTCTTGGGAGATAACCCATGTGTTTATTTTGATACTGTTTTGTTGAGTTTTGGAAGTTGTTACTACTGTAGAAACCTCTCCTTATCTTTATTTTATTGCAATGTTGTGCCAAATGAAGTCTCTAATATAAAGTTGATGCTAGATTTGGATTTCTGCGCAGAAACAGATTTCTTGCTGTCACGAATCTGGGTATGATTCTCTGTAGGTAACTCAGAAAAATCTGCCAATTTACGTGAGTGATCCTCAGATATGTACGCAACTTTAATTAGTTTTGAGTTTTCTGATTTGAGCAACGGAAGTACCTATTAAAAATTCGTGTTTACTGGCTGTTCTGTTTTGACAGATTCTGTCTCTGTTTTTTGCATTGTCTCGACTTTAAGCAAGGCTTTCTAGACGTGGAGAGTTGTAGCTAATGTTTTATTGAGTACTTTCAATGTGTCACTACAGGGCCAAGGTGGATTAAAGTTTTTTGAGTACTAACTCCTCTAATGAAGTTTATGAGAAGTTTGGTGTGAATGAAGTTTTCAAGGGTCAAGAGAGAGGAGGATGATATATGATCAAGAAGAGTGAAAAGCTTAAGCTTGGGGATGCCCCCGTGGTTCATCCCTGCATATTTCAAGAAGACTCAAGCGTCTAAGCTTGGGGATGCCCAAGGCATCCCCTTCTTCATCAACTTATCAGGTTTCTTCTATTGAAACTATATTTTTATTCGGTCACATCTTATGTGCTTTACTTGGAGCGTCTGTGTATTTTTATTTTTGTTTATGTTTGAATAAATTCGGATCCTAGCAATCCTTGTGTGGGAGAGATACACGCTCCGTTTTTTCATATGAACACTTGTGTTCTTTGTTTTACTTTTAATGTTCAATGATAAAAGTTGGAAGCTATTGCACTTATTGCTATTTGGTTGGAAACAGAAAATGCCTCATATTGTCTTCGATAATTTGATACTTGGCAATTGTTTTGAGCTCTCAAGTAGATCATGATTAAGATCTTGCATCATGTAGTTTAAACCTATTAGTGAAGAAATACCGTAGAGCTTGTTGAAACTGGTTTGCATGATTGGTCTCTCTAAGGTCTAGATATTTTCTGGTAAAAGTGTTTGAGCAACAAGGAAGACAGTGTAGAGTTTTATAATGCTTGCAATATGTTCTTATGTAAGTTTTGCTGTACCGGTTCATACTTGTGTTTGCTTCAAACAACCTTGCTAGCCAAAGCCTTGTACTGAGAGGAAATGCTTCTCGTGCATCCAAAACCTTGAGCCAAAACCTATGCCATTTGTGTCCACCATATCTACCTACTATGTGGTATTTCCTGCCATTCCAAGTAAATACTTCATGTGCTACCTTTAAACCTTCAAAAATGCTTCTCAATTTGTGTTGATGTTTTATAGCTCATGAGGAAGTATGTGGTGTTTTATCTTTCAACCTTGTCATTTACTCTTGACAGACTCTCACCAATGGACTAGTGGCTTCATCCGCTTATCCAATAATTTTGAAAAAAGAGCTGGCAATGGGGTTCCCAGCCCCAATTAATTAACCTTCACTAATAATAATTCTCTTCACGTGTTTTGCCCTGATTCATCAGTAAGCAACTTAATTTTGCAAATAGACACTGCTTCATGGTATGTGAATGTTGGAAGGCACCCGAGGATTCGGTTAGACATGGCTTGTGAAAGCAAAAGGTTGGGAGGAGTGTCATCAATAATGAAACTAAAATACATGTGTAAACAAAAGAGAAGAGGGATGATCTACCTTTCTGGTAGAGATAACGTCCTTCATGGGAGCCGCTCTTGAAAGTCTGGTTGATGAGGTAGTTAGAGTGCCCACTACCATTCGTTGACAACAACAAACACCTCTCAAAACTTTACTTTTATAATCTCTATATGATTTCAAAACTTAAAAAGCTCTAGCACATGATTTAATCCTCGCTTCCCTCTGCGAAGGGCCTTTATTTTACTTTATGTTGAGTCGGTTTACCTACTTCCTTCCATCTTAGAAGCAAACACTTGTGTCAAGCTGTGCATTGATTCTTACATACTTGCTTATTTGCATTCATCATATTACTTTGTGTTGACCATTATCCATGAGATATACATGTTGAAAGTTGAAAGCAATTGCTGAAACTTAAATCTTCCTCTCGTGTTGCTTCAATGCGTTTACTTTGAATTTATTGCTTTATGAGTTAACTCTTATGCGAGACTTTTGATGCTTGTCTTGAAAGTACTATTCATGAAAAGTTTTGCTATATGTTATCTATTTGTTAGCAACTATAGATCATTGCCTTGAGTCACTTCATTCATCTCATATGCTTTATAATAGGATGATCAAGATTATGTAAGTAGCATGTCACTACAGAAATTACTCTTTTTTATCGTTTACCTACTCGAGGGCGAGCAGGAACTAAGCTTGGGGATGCTGATATGTCTCCAACGTACCTATAATTTCTGATGTTCCATGCTTGTTTTATGACAATACTTACATGTTTTGCATGCACTTTATAATGTTTTTATGCATTTTCCGGAACTAACCTATTAACGAGATGCCGAAGGGCCAGTTGCTGTTTTCTGTTGTTTTTAGTTCCAGAAAGGCTGTTCGGGCAATATTCTCGGAATTCGACGAAACGAAGACCCAAAATCTTATTTTTCCCGGAAGACCCCAGAACATCGAAGGAGAGTAGGAGGCGGGCCAGAGGGCCACCACACAATAAGGCGGCGCGGCCCCAGGCCTGGCCGCGCCAGCCTATTGTGAGGAGCCCCCAGGCGCCCTCCTGAGCCGCCTCTTCGCCTATAAGACCCCTTTCGACCTAAAAACGCGAGACCAATTGACGAAACTCCAGAAAGACTCCAGGGGCGCCGCCACCATCGCGAAACTCCATTTCGGGGGACAGAAGTCTCTGTTCCGGCACCCTGCCGGGACGGGGAAGTGCCCCCGGAAGCCATCTCCATCGACGCCACCGCCTCCATCATGCTCCGTGAGTAGTTCCCCCATGGACTACGGGTTCTAGCTGTAGCTAGTTGGTATTCTCTCCCCCATGTACTTCAATACAATGATCTCATGAGCTGCCTTACATGATTGAGATTCATCTGATGTAATCGGTGTTGTGTTTGTCGGGATCCGATGGATTGTTACATTATGATTAGTCTATCTATAAAGTTTGTGAAGTTATTGTTGCTGCAATCTTGTTGTGTTTAATGCTTGTCACTAGGGCCCGAGTGGCATGATCTTAGATTTAAGCTCTATACTTATTGCTTAGATTGTATCTACAAGTTGTATGCACATGTCTATGTCCGGAACCAAAGGCCCCAAAGTGACGAAATTGGGACAAGCTGGAGGGGAAGGCTTAGATATGAGGATCACATGTTTTCACGGAGTGTTAATGCTTTGCTCCGGTTCTCTATTAAAAGGAGTTCCTTAATTTCCGAGTAGATTCCCTAGAGGCCCGGCTGCCACCGGCTGGTAGGACAAAAGATGTTGTACAAGTTTCTCATTGCGAGCACGTATGACTATATATGGAAAACATGCCTACATGATTAATAATCTTGATGTTATGTCTTAATGCTATTTCAATCCTATCAATTGCCCAACTGTAATTTGTTCACCCAACACTTGTTATTGGAGAGTTACCACTAGTGTAGATCTCGGTGGTCCCCGGTCCATCTCTCATCATCATATACTTGTTCCTATATGACATTGGAAGTAGTATCAACTATTTTCTGGTGCCATTGCTCTCATATACTGCTACTGCTGCTGTGTTACTGTTACTACTGCTCTCATATTACTGCTGCTTTCACATCACCCCTGTTACTAGTGCTTTTCCAGGTGGAGCTGAATTAACAACTCAGTTGTTAAGGCTTATAAGTATTCTTTACCTCCCCTTGTGTCGAATCAATAAATTTGGGTTTTACTTCCCTCGAAGGCTGTTGCGATCCCCTATACTTGTGGGTTATCACCCTCCGACGCCCGAAAGTGGAGTAGCTCCGGAAGATGACGATGCTTCCGAAGAAACTGAAGATGACCGGGATGTTCTCGAAGATAGTGATGCTTCGGGTGCTGAAGCCCCTGAGAATGATGCACTTATCGAGTCCAAGCGTCGCAGGAAAATTAATGAAGATCTGATGACACCAGCGGAGTTGAGTCCTAGCGGACGGGATGACGATGATGCTGATGCAATTCCTTCTCCTGCACCTTCCCGAGAGACTTCGGCTCCTCAGGTCACAAAAAGACCATCAAGACTCTTCGCATAAGAGGATGATTTTGAGTCAATTTCGTAAGTTCCCTTTTTTCCTTTCGTTTCTTTTTTACTTCCACTTGGCTTCTTTCAGCTTACTAGAATTCAGTTCTGCTTTGACCAGTTCTTAGGAGGGTGACAATGTTCCTCTTTCAAAGAGGGCAAAAATAATTTCTGATAAGGCAGAGTCTGCAAAGGATTCGATGCCTTTAACTGCCGAAAGTGATCATACCGCCACTCCTCCGCCAAGAACAGCTGTGGCCAAGGTTAAAACTTCTACAGTTATTCCTTCAGCAAGCGCCTCCGCTCCTCCGTCTTCGGGTCATCACGTAAGTGTTTCTTTATAGTAAGTAGTATCTAAAAGCCCCCGAGGTGATAATTGGCTCTTGAGTAAAGCCAAGTATAAGTTAAGATATGCATGTTGTATACCTGACGCAGTCTTTTGACTCTCTTGCTACAGCCAATTCATGCTGCAATTGATATTGTGGTAGATTTTGCTGATCAGTTCGTTCGACTAGAGGTAGAAAACGTCCAAGTGCAAGAGGCTAACAGTCTAGCAGCCGAAGCACGGAGCGAAAATGCAAGCCTAAATGACGAACTGAAGAAGCTGAAAAAGAAAATGAAGGAGGAGCAAGAGGCGAGGCACAAGGCTTTCGTTGAAGCAGACTAGAAAGAAGGCGCTCTCCGCAAGTCCATTGAAAGTTTGCCAAGTAAGATTTCTCCATGCTCGTATGCTTCTCCTTTACCTCAAAATATCCTATTGTTGTAATGAGTTATTTCTCCACGATATTCCAGATACTACCGACATGCCTGTTGACCGTACAAGCAAGCCTCGAGTGGACTCTATGTCGGATGCCCTTTCATTTGCTGCTGAGTCCAGCGACCAGATCCAAGATCTCTTGAAGAAGACCAAAGGAGCTCTGTCTAGGTTATTCTCGATGATGTTCCCAAAGCTGGATCAGAACAAGACTCTTGGAGAGATGGCAGATACTTTCTTCATCGACTCCTCTGATGTTATTGAGGTATTGAAGTGTCGTTCTCGCCTTTATGGAGCAGTCCTCACTTTTCAGCTTTTAATGGGGCATGGATTTGGCTCTGACCTGGAGAAACTATCCAAAGCACTACCAATGGGTGCAAATGGTTTCCTTGTCGACCTTGATCCTTTCAAATAATCATCACTGTGGTGCGCCAATCGGCTCCTTAAACTGGTTGATGATGACAAGAAGAAGGTTGCGTCCGAAGCTGCACCAAGTTCATCGGCACGGACTTGATCAAGCTGGGCCTACTAACTTGTTTAGTTGTAACCTAAATACATTCGTCCCTTGTTCTGTAATGAATAAGCTGACTCTGTTGTCAGCACTCAACTGTTACCATAACCTTTTGCATGAAATGCTTTGCTGGCTCCCGATGGGAGTTTTCTGCATTTGATAATTTCCCTTTGATGATTTTCTGAGGATGTATATTAAATATTTTGCTGCAGACTCCTTCGACCTATTCTCGAGTCGAGGGTTCTTTGAATTCTTCTGATGTTGATGAATTGGAACTTGTGTGTCGTCTGTGCGATCAAATTTCCCGACTGAATAAAGACATAGCTGGCCATCATACTATGGCAGCATTGGTGAAGAAGAAGAGCGAAATTGCCACTGCAGTCGAACAACATGCTTTAGATCGCCTTCGTGTGGCTACTGAGAGCCTAAGCTGTAAGCAATCAATCACCCTTTTTATTTTGTAGATACTTTTATTTTGTTTCAGAAAAACAACCTTCTGCTGACTTGCTCTTTATCTTCAAAATTCGTTGCTACCGATGAGTCAGAAGAAAATAAGCGGATCCATGAGAAGATTGCGGCGATGACCGATATATCTCACCTGAAGTGTGAATTATGGTCAAATAGGTCAAAGGCCGTAATCATGGCGAAGTTCGAGTATCGGGCTGAGAAATTTCATTATTACTTTGATAAGTACCATGCTCATCTAACCATGGTATGGAAGACCATGTTTCCTTTGGATCCAACACCCGAGACTCTGTCGGCTTTATTTAATCGATTCAAGACTCCTGTCAGAATTCGATCTTTGGTGTGCAAAGAACTTCTTGCTGGAGCCGAGCTAGCACTTGCTTCTGTTTTAGCTTGCCATCCGACCGTGGATTTAGAATCCATAGTCAATGCTAAATGTAAGACTTGAACAATACTACCCCATAGCTAGGCATCCTGCTCATATTATTATTTCTAGGATGGAAGCAGGTACCGAAAGAGATTTGAAGAACCAAGAGGATCAAGGGACCTCATCATGATAGAAATTCTTAAATATCCTTGCACATAGTGAGCTTTTGTAATTGGAAGAAATCTCTCTTTTTTTAAAGAGGATCTTGCGTTGCAAGAAGTGATGCTTTTTTCTAAAACATTATGTGTAATTGATGTTCTTTTTTAACATCATTGCGAATCGATGGACCGTAAGCCCGGCCGAAGTATTTTTCTATTTTGTCGAAGGCAACTGAGTGATCAGGTCAGTTTGCTCACTCGATGACCCTATAGTAATCGCAATTTTTGCAGAGTCGCATGTATTTTTGTAAGAGCGACACCCTTCGAGTAAACGAGGGAACTGCGCTTTTTATTCGGCTTCGTAACACGGTGCACCGGTATGAGCTTTCATATGTTGTATTGTTTCCACCAATTGCAGCGCTCGCATGTTATTTGAGGCTTTGGTGGAATTATTTCTGATAAGAGATACAACTTTCGAGTATTGCCGGAAAAGCCACGGTACATCGATAACCAGAGCTACCGATAGGAGTAGTAGTCAATGATGACATTGTAATAAACCTTGCATCCCCCGAGTATTGCCGGGTAAGCCATGACGTGTTGTTAACCGGAGCTCCCGATGGGAGTAGTAGTAGTCATATAAGCAGAACCAGAAGTTCTATTCATAGTACGTAACTGGCTAAGAAGCCTTATTGTAAAAGGAATAAATAAAAGTGTCGGGGGGATGGCCCCCGGTAGGCCAAGGCTATGGAAAACATGCCATGATAAACCATTCCTATACCGAATTAAAGATTAATCCGGATCCTAAGAGTTAAGCTTAACAGTGCTAAGTTTGTATGGACCGGTATACTAGGAGGGGTATGCCGGAGTGCCGGAGTACAGAAGAGATTGAGTCACAAAGGAAAAGAAGCCGGAGCTCACAGGTAAAGATACCGGAGATCTGACATAGGTTCAACTATAGCATGTTGGCAACCCGGTCAAAGATTCCCTCAAGGACTAAAGGACAAGGTGAGCGAAGCACCTCAGCTTTAATCGAAGCCCTGACGCCAAAGCTGAGGATGACGTAAAAGAAGCTCGATGAGGTCATCAGCCCTCTAATTAAAGACAGAAGCGTCATCCTGGAGCCAAAGAAGCTTTATAAATTAGCTTAGGTCACCAGAGATACCTCTAGGGTTTCTTCCCTTGTAAGCCTCCTCTCCCCTATATAAGGAGAGGAGGGGCACCCCTGCGCGGGATGGACGGATAGACGATCAACACTTGGGCTCTAGGTTTTTACCTGGTAGTCCGTACCTTCTTCAACCTCTGGCCATTTGGTTAAGTTCTTGAGTTCAATACAACCCTGAGTTCTATCTCCCTTTTCCTCTAAATCTTCCCCTCACCAGGATCCTCAAGTGTACATCCGGCCCCAAACTTAAGCCTACCCATGGCATCTGTTGTTCCACCACGACGACAGTGGGCGCCCACCGTGGGACCAGCAGCTGCGCTTGCTGGAGTTCATATCTGGGCGGGTCTCCTCACCGTCTCCGGCGAGCGTGTGGTATCTGGCCTCGTCCAGCGCCTCGGCTCGCTGGACTTCGTCAACGACAACGTCGGCTGCTTCGCTAATGCCGGTCGCTTCCCCAAGAACGGCCACATCATCGAGTTCGGCTCGCACCGCGTCTACCTCGGCACCGTGCCGGAGCCCCGGTACCCATCGCTGGTGCTGCTGGCGCCAGATCCACCAAGATTTGCAGCTGCCCACGGGACGCGCACCGACCGCGCCGCCGGTAGCGTCGAGGTGATGATGGCTGGCGCAGGAGGCGCTGGCAAAGGAGCGACAGAAGAAGGCACTGGGCAAGCGAAGTCCGGGCGCACGGCAAAACCCCCAACCGAGCGCGACGAGATCGTCGCCGGCACCTCCAACGTGCCACCGGCGGCAACTCCGCTCCAGCCTACCATGAGCGTGTTGGCCACGCCCATCGCGCACAACGCCGATGTCGCGTCCACCCAAGCTGAGCTAGAAGCGCAGCGGCAGACACTGCTCACTGGCGCTGCAGATGTCATCCGAGCCCAGCAGGAGCTCAACCTAGCCCTCCGTGAGTATAACGCAGCGCATGGCTTTGCTTCAGTTAGCGCGAACCCTGCTAGAGTAGCTGGCAACCGGCTTAGAGGTCGCAACTTAGACCATGATCTGCGCCGGGAAGTTCTTTCCGGTAAACCCGCGTCGGCATCTTTGGGACCGGTAGAGAAACCTAAGTATAGCAGTCCGGATAAAACTTTGAAAGCTGCTAGGGCTGCAGTAGAAGCATGTGATTCACTATTAGGTGATGCTCTGGCAAAACAGCAAGCCCGAGTAAAAGAGTTACTTGATACGATCGAGGCACAAAATGCCGAGCTGGCCCGGAACAACCAAGCGGCCATGGCATCTCAAACGGTTCGTTCGGCAAAGAATGCCGGAAGCAAATCGCATGGGCAGGCCTCGTCCCCCCATCCGGACAGAAGAAGAGAAAAAGATGCCAATGCACAACAAATGACTGTGTATGATCCGGTTTTGGCTGGAAAACAAAAAGTCGGGCAATATAATGCCGGTAGAAAAAGCCAAGGGGTAGGCCACGGCTATGCCAGAAATGGCTATGTCGGAAACCCTTATGCCGGAAAAGGCGAAACTGGGCAAAATTACCGGGCAGCCAGAGCGGCGTACGTCGGTGATGAAATTCCACCACCAAGGTATCCGAGAGGGAACGCTGTTGTGCCCAACCGGCATGATGAAGCTGACTCCGGGTTGGAAAGAACATGATACCACCAGAATCCTTTGGGAGAACGTGTTGGAGAAAGATGCTTGCCGGAGCGAGACGCGCGACACAAACTGGACAGAGTGTACTTGTCCGAGATGATTGAATCCTCGGGTTCGCCGGGTCCAAAGTGTTTTGTCCCTCGGATCATGAGGGAAGAACCACCGGTGCATAACTTTCAGTTGCCCCGAGACACAAGAACATATGATGACAGTACCAAGCCAGAAGATTGGCTCGCGGATTACGTTACAGCGGTGTATGTCGCTGGAGGAGGAGGAACCGCAGCTGGCGGAGGAAACCGGCGCTGGGCGGTAAGATTCATACCGTCGGTCCTAGTTGGGCTAGCACGTATTTGGATAAACAATTTGCGAACCGTAAGCATAAATGGGTGGCTTGATTTTGAAGAAGCATTCGTAAGAAACTTCAGCAGCACATACTGGAGACCAAACATGCCGCAACAGCTCGCCATGTGCCAGCAGCACGAGAATGAAACAGACCGGGAATACTTGACCCGGTGGAGTTCAACAAGAAACTCCTGCGAGGGCGTGATAGAAGCACAGGCCATCAGTTGGTTCTATAATGGGTGCCGGAGGGGCTCATCGTTGTGGCAAAAGCACAGAAAAACATGCCGACCACTTTGGCCGAAATGATCCGGGTAGCCGATAGATACGCGTTGGGAGATCCAATGCAGCCGGCAATCGCGGCTGTTTGCCAAGAATCCCGCCGCGCCAAGATCAATACCTGAACAACCACCATAACAAAAGAAGGGAAGATTTTCCGGATAGAAGATACGGAATGCAACAGGTGGCCGCAGTGCAAGACAACTCAGAAGCCGGCGGGAGCCAAAGGCATAAAACCGGAAATTGGCCGTGGGCTGGCCAAAAGAAGCAATGGGTGGAGAAAAAACCTTGGCATGATCAACCAAAGTACACCATGGAATCCGCAATGGATCAGCCGTGCCACTGGCACACTCCTAACCCCACAAAGCAGGCAAATCACTTGACAAAAGATTGCTCCTGGAACAAGAGGTTGATGACAAAGTCTGTGATGAAGGAAGGTAGAGACCAAGGTCTTGAAATATTGCTGCCACCGCCACCGTTAACCGGGGAAAATGCGCAGCCGGTTTACGCACAGCAGAACCAGCCGCATCAGCAAGTGGGAGTTCATCAGGTGGTGCAGGGCCACAATAATCATGCCCCGCTTCCAAAGCTACAAGGCCGGAATGTTTACCATGATCCGGATGTGTGCTGCGTGGTCTTCGTGACCGAACCAAGAGACCGGCAAAGTGTGCATCGCCGCTCCATGGAGGTGAACGCCGTCATACCGGCAGTACCGAAATACATGCTGTGGTCGGAACAAGAAATCACTTGGTCATTCAAGGATCACCTAAAAGTGATGCCTAATCCTGGCGGATATGCTCTGGTGGTGGATCCGATCATGCACGGGGCATCGTCGCGAGTCCGGTTCAGCAAAGTGCTGGTGGACAATGGCAGCAGCATCAACATCATGTACCGGCACACTATGCACACGCTTGGCATAACTGAAAACATGCTGGAGTTGAGCCGCACGACATTCCACGGCATAGTTCCGGGGTTGTCCTGCTCGCCAATGGGAAAAGTCCGGGTTGATGTGTTGTTCGACGGCCGAGATAACTGCCGCGTCGAGAACATTCTGTTTGAGGTGGTCGATCTGGAGAGCCCTTACCATGCTCTGCTTGGGAGGCCGACATTGGCTAAGTTCATGGCCCCAACTCATACGGCGTATCTGAAGATGAAGATGCCGGAACCTAACGGTCCCTTAACCGTGGTGGAAAACTATAAGGTCTCGCTGGAAACCGCGTCAGACGGATCAAACTTGGCCGAATCACTGGCCATAGCGGAAGAAAAAAGAAGGATGCAAACTGCTGTCGCGCTGGCTCAATCATCCCAGGTGAACTTAGCGGCAATGAGCGCCCCACTTGGCAGAACGGCTTTCGAACCGGTGAAGGAGACAAAGGACATCGTGCTGGATCCGGGTTACCCAGAGCGCACCGTTCGTCTCGGTGTCGGCCTGATTGAACCATAGGAATGCGCGCTCGTCAACTTCCTCCGTGAGAATCGGAACATCTTCGCCTGGTCTACTGATGACTTGGTGGGTGTGCCGAGGGAGTTGGCTGAGCACTCTCTGAATGTCCGGAAGGACGCTAAGCCGGTGAAGCAACCTTTACGCCGGTTCGCTGAAGATAGGAGGAAAATTATCGGAGAGGAAGTAACCAAAATGCTGGTATCCGGCTTCATCGTCGAAGTCCTGCATATCGAGTGGCTGGCAAATCCAGTGCTGGTCGAGAAGAAGAAAGACGAAGACCCGAAGGCACCCAAGGCTTGGCGCATGTGCATTGACTACACGCACTTGAACAAGGCCTGTCCCAAAGACCCGTTCCCACTACCCCGGATTGATCAGGTGGTCGATTCCACTGCTGGATGTGAACTGTTGTCGTTTCTAGATGCTTATTCTGGCTTCCACCAGATTCCCCTGAAAAAGGAAGATCAAGTAAAAACTGCTTTCATTACCCCGCACGGGGATTATTGCTATGTCACTATGCCTTTTGGTTTGAGAAATGCCGGCGCAACATACCAGCGCTGTATGCAAAAATGTCTTCACGATCAAATCGGTAAAAACGTGCAAGTCTATGTCGACGATGTCGTGATAAAAACAAAAGTAAAAGATACCTTGATCGACGATCTGAGATAAACATTTGAAAACCTAAGAAGGTTCCGGATGAAACTCAATCCGGCGAAGTGTACCTTTGGAGTACCAGCCGGAAAACTGCTCGATTTCTTGGTTTCGAGCCGCGGCATAGAGGTTAATCCGGTTAAGATACGAGCCATCGAAAGGATGGACCTACCGCAGTGTCTTAATGATGTGCAAAAACTCATCGGATGCTTGGCGTCCTTGAGTCGATTTGTGAGCTGGTGATGACCCACAAGTATAGGGGATCGCAACAGTCTTCGCGGGAAGTAAAACCCAATTTATTGATTCGACACAAGGGGAGACAAAGAATACTTGAAAGCCTTAACAGCGGAGTTGTCAATTCAGCTGCACCTGGAAACAGACTTGCTCGCAAGAGTTTATCAGTAGTAACGGTTTTATAGCAGTAGCAGTAGTGAAAAACAGCAGCTGTGTAACAAAGACAACAGTAGTGATTATAGTAAATAGCAGGATTAAAATACTGTAGGCACAAGGATGGATGAACGGGCGTTGCATGGATGAGAGAAACTCATGTAACAATCAAAGTAGGGCATTTGCAGATAATAATAAAACGGTATCCAAGTACTAAACAATCCATAGGCATGTGTTCCATATTTAGTCGTACGTGCTCGCAATGAGAAACTTGCACAACATCTTTTGTCCTACCAGCCGGTGGCAGCCGGGCCTCTAGGGAATCTCCTGGAAATTAAGGTGCTCCTTTTAATAGAGCACCGGAGCAAAGCATTAACACTCCGTGAACACATGTGATCCTCATATCACCGCCTTCCCCTCCGGTTGTCCCAATTTCTGTCACTTTGGGGCCTCGGGTTCCGGACGGCAACATGTGTATACAACTTGCAGGTATGATCATAAAACAATGAATATCATCATGAAACAATAACATGTTCAGATCTGAGATCATGGCACTCGGGCCCTAGTGACAAGCATTAAGCATAACAAGTTGCAACAATATCATAAAAGTACCAATTACTAGGCACTATGCCCTAACAATCCTATGCTATTACATGACCAATCTCATCCAATCCCTACCATCCCCTTCAGCCTACAGCGGGGGAATTACTCACACATGGATGGGGGAAACATGGCTGGTCGATGGAGAGGCGTCGGTGGTGATGATGGCGATGATCTCCTCCAATTCCCCGTCCCGGCGAGGTGCCAGAACGGAGTTTCTGGTCCCGAGACGGAGTTTCGCGATGGCGGCGGTGTTCTGGATGGTTTCTAGCGACTTCGACTTCCCGTCTCGCGTTTTTAGATTGAAACCCTTAAATAGTCCATAGGGGGGCGTCAGAGGCTGGCCGAGGCGGCCTCACCATAGGGCAGTGCGCCCCCCTCCCAGGCCGCGCCGGCCCATGGTGTGGGGGCCGTGGGCCCCCCCTGGCCTGCCCTTCTGGCTCCATGAATCTTCTGGAAAAATAAGCCCTTTGATATAAATTCCGGGGATTTTCCTGAAAGTTGAGTTTCTGCACAAAAACGAGACACCAGGGCAATTCTGCTGAAAACAGTGTTAGTCCGTGTTAGTTGCATCCAAAATACACAAATTAGAGGCAAAACAATAGCAAAAGTGTTCGGGAAAGTTGATACGTTTTGGACGTATCAACTCCCCCCAAGCTTAGTGATACGTCTCCGACGTATCGATAATTTCTTATGTTCCATGCCACATTATTGATGATATCTACATGTTGTATGCATACTTTATGTCGTATTTATGCATTTTCTGTCACAAACCTATTAACGAGATGCCGAAGAGCCAGTTGCTGTTTTCTGCTGTTTTTGGTTTCAGAAATCCTAGTAAGGAAATATTCTCGGAATTGGACGAAATCAACGCCCAGGGGCCTATTTTTACACGAAGCTTCCAGAAGACCGGAGGGGAGACGAAGTGGGGCCACGGGGCGCCGCCACACTAGGGCGGCGTGGCCCAGGGGGGGCCTGCGCGGCCCTAGCGTGTGGGGCCCCCGTGACTCTCCCAACTCCGCCCTTCCGCCTACTTAAAGCCTCCGTCGCGAAACCCCCAGTACCGAGAGCCACGATACGGAAATCCTTACTGAGACGCCACCGCCGCCAATCCCATCTCGGGGGATTCAGGAGATCGCCTCCGGCACCCTGCCGGAGAGGGGAATCATCTCCTGGAGGACTCTTCACCGCCATGGTCGCCTCCGGAGTGATGAGTGAGTAGTTCACCCCTGGACTATGGGTCCATAGCAGTAGCTAGATGGTCGTCTTCTCCTTAAGTGCTTCATTGTTGGATCTTGTGAGATGCCTAACATGATCAAGATCATCTATCTGTAATGCTATATGTTGTGTTTATCGGGATCCGATGGATAGAGAATACTATGTTATGTTGATTATCAATCTATTACCTATGTGTTGTTTATGATCTTGCATGCTCTCCGTTATTAGTAGAGGCTCGGCCAAGTTTTTACTCTTAACTCCAAGAGGGAGTATTTATGCTCGATAGTGGGTTCATGCCTCCATTAAATGCTGGGACAGTGACGGAAAGTTCTAAGGTTGTGGATGTGCTTGTTGCCACTAGGGATAAAACATTGATGCTATGTCCGAGGATGTAGTTATTGATTACATTACGCACCATACTTAATGCAATTGTCTGTTGTTTGCAACTTAATACTGGAAGGGGTTCGGATGATAACTCTGAAGGTGGACTTTTTAGGCATAGATGCATGCTGGATAGCGGTCTATGTACTTTGTTGTAATGCCCAATTAAATCTCACTATACTTATCATATCATGTATGTGCATTGTCATGCCCTCTCTATTTGTCAATTGCCCAACTGTAATTTGTTCACCCAACATGCTATTTATCTTATGGGAGAGACACCTCTAGTGAACTGTGGATCCCGGTCCTATTCTTTACATCGAATACAATCTACTGCAATACTTGTTCTTTACTAATTTCTGCAAACAATCATCATCCACACTATACATCTAATCCTTTGTTACAGCAAGCCGGCGAGATTGACAACCTCACTGTTACGTTGGGGCAAAGTACTTTGGGTGTGTTGTGTAGGTTCCACGTTGGCGCCGGAATCCCTGGTGTTGCGCCGCACTACATCCCGCCGCCATCAACCTTCAACGTGCTTCTTGGCTCCTCCTGGTTCGATAAACCTTGGTTTCTTTCTGGGGGAAAACTTGCTACTGTACGCATCACACCTTCCTCTTGGGGTTCCCAACGGACGTGTCGATTGCACGCATCAAGCAGATTTTCTGGCGCCGTTGCCGGGGAGATCAAGACACGCTGCAAGGGGAGTTTCCACAATCCAATCTCTTTATTTTGTTTTTGTCTTGCTTTATTTTATTTACTACTTCGTTTGCTGCATTATATCAAAACACAAAAAAATTAGTTGCTAGCTTTACTTTATTTACTGTCTTGCACTCTATATCAAAAACACAAAAAAACTAGTTACTTGCATTTATTTTATCTAGTTTGCTTTATTTACTACTGCTAAAATGGGTACTCCTGAAAATACTAAGTTGTGTGACTTCACAACCACAAATAATAATGATTTCTTATGCACACCTATTGCTCCACCTGCTACTACCGCAGAATTCTTTGAAATTAAACGTGCTTTACTGAATCTTGTTATGCGAGAGCAATTTTCTGGTGTTAGTTCTGATGATGCTGCTGCCCATCTCAATAATTTTGTTGAATTGTGTGAAATGCAAAAGTATAAGGATGTAGATGGTGACATTATAAAATTAAAATTGTTTCCTTTCTCCTTAAGAGGAAGAGCTAAAGATTGGTTGCTATCTCTGCCTAGAAATAGTATTGATTCATGGACTAAATGCAAGGATGCTTTTATTCATAGATATTATCCCCCTGGTAAAATTATATCTTTGAGGAGTAGCATAATGAATTTTAAACAATTGGATAATGAGCATGTTGCACAAGCTTGGGAAAGAATGAAATCTTTGGTTAAAAATTGCCCAACCCATGGACTGACTACTTGGATGACCATCCAAACCTTTTATGCAGGACTGAACTTTTCTTCGCGGAACCTATTGGATTCAGCTGCTGGAGGTACTTTTATGTCCATCACTCTTGGTGAAGCAACAAAGCTTCTTGATAATATGATGATTAATTACTCTGAATGGCACACGGAAAGAGCTCCACAAGGTAAGAAGGTAAATTCAGTCGAAGAAACCTCTTCCTTGAGTGATAAGATTGATGCTATTATGTCTATGCTTGTGAATGGTAGGACTAATGTTGATCCTAATAATGTTCCGGTAGCTTCATTGGTTGCCCAAGAAGAACATGTTGATGTGAACTTCATTAAAAATAATAATTTCAACAACAATGCTTATAGGAATAATTCTGGTAACAACTATAGGCCATATCCTTCCTGCTAATGGTAATAGTTATGGTAATTCTTATGGGAATTCTTACAACAATAATATGAGTGTACCCCCTGGTCTTGAAGCTATGCTTAAAGAATTTATTAGTACACAAACTGCTTTTAACAAATCTGTTGAGGAAAAGCTCAATAAAATTGATATTCTTGCTTCTAAGGTTGATAGTCTTGCCTCTGATGTTGATCTTTTGAAATTGAAAGTTATGCCTAATAAGGATATTGAAAATAAAATTGTTACTACAGCAAATTCCATCCAAGTTAGAATTAATGAGAATATAAGATTGATGGCTGAATTGCATGCTAGGTGGGAAAGAGAAGAAAATGAAAAACTAGCTAAAGAAAATAATGTAGATAAAGTTTGGACTATTACCACCACTAGCAATGCTAATGCTCCACATGTTGCTGCACCTCCTACTAATAATGGTGAAAGAATTGGTGTTGGCAATGTTACTACTCCTAGTGCAAAGCGTGCAAAATTGCCCGAAACTGCTAAAACTGCTGAAATTGATAAAACTGCTGAAATTTTTCAAAATATTGGGGACAATGATCCCATTGCTGTAGATTATAATGGTTTGGATTTTGATGATTGCCACATCTCTGAAGTTATAAAGTTCTTACAAAAACTTGCTAAGAGTCCCAATGCTAGTGCTATAAACTTGGCTTTCACAAAACATATTACAAATGCTCTCATAAAAGCTAGAGAGGAGAAACTAAAACTTGAAACTTCTATTCCTAGAAAGTTAGAGGATGGTTGGGAGCCCATTATTAAGATGAAGGTCAATGATTTTGATTGTAATGCTTTATGTGATCTTGGTGCAAGTATTTCCGTTATACCTAAGAAAATTTATGATATGCTTGACTTGCCACCATTGAAGAATTGTTATTTGGATGTTAATCTTGTTGATAATGCTACAAAGAAACCTTTGGGGAGAGTTGATAATGTTCGCATTACCGTTAACAATAACCTTGTCCCCGTTGATTTCGTTGTCTTGGATATTGAATGCAATGCATCTTGTCTCATTATATTGGGAAGACCTTTTCTTCGAACTGTTGGAGCTATCATTGATATGAAGGAAGGTAATATTAAATATCAATTTCCTCTCAAGAAAGGTATGGAACACTTCCCTAGAAAGAGAATGAAGTTACCTTTTGATTCTATTATTAGAACAAATTATGATGTTGATACTTCGTCTCTTGATAACACTTGATATACACTTTCTGCGCCTAGCTGAAAGGCGTTAAAGAAAAGCGCTTATGGGAGAGAACCCATGTTTTTACTACAGTACTTTTATTTTATATTTGAGTCTTGGAAGTTGTTTACTACTGTAGCAACCTCTTTTTATCTTAGTTTTGTGCATTGTTGTGCCAAGTAAAGTCGTTGATAGTAAGGTTCATACTAGATTTGGATTACTGCGCAGAAACAGATTTCTTTGCTGTCACGAATCTGGGCCTAATTCTCTGTAGGTAACTCAGAAAATTAATCCAATTTACGTGAGTGATCCTCAGATATGTACGCAACTTTCATTTAATTTGGGCATTTTCATTTGAGCAAGTCTGGTGCCACTTTAAAATTCGTCTTTACGAACTGTTCTGTTTTGACAGATTCTGCCTTTTATTTCGCATTGCCTCTTTTGCTATGTTGGATGAATTTCTTTGCTCCATTAATGTCCAGTAGCTTTGTGCAATGTTCAGAAGTGTTAAGAATGATTATGTCACCTCTGAACATGTAAATTTTTATTATGCACTAACCCTAATGAGTTGTTTCGAGTTTGGTGTGGAGGAAGTTTTCAAGGATCAAGAGAGGGAGATGATACGATATGATCAAGGAGATTGAAAGCTCTAAGCTTGGGGATGCCCCGGTGGTTCACCCCTGCATATTTTAAGAAGACTCAAGCGTCTAAGCTTGGGGATGCCCAAGGCATCCCCTTCTTCATCGACAACATTATCAGGTTCGTCCCCTGAAACTATATTTTTATTCCATCACATCTTATGTGCTTTGCTTGGAGCGTCGGTTTGTTTTTGTTTTTGTTTGAATAAAATGGATCCTAGCATTCATTGTGTGGGAGAGAGACACGCTCCGCTGTTGCATATGGACAAATATGTCCTTAGGCTTTACTCATAGTATTCATGGCGAAGGTTGAATCTTCTTCGTTAAATTGTTATATGGTTGGAATCGGGAAATGCTACATGTAGTAATTCTAAAATGTCTTGAATAATTTGATACTTGGCAATTGTTGTGCTCATGTTTAAGCTCTTGCATCATATACTTTGCACCCATTAATGAAGAAATACATAGAGCTTGCTAAAATTTGGTTTGCATATTTGGTCTCTCTAAAGTCTAGATAATTTCTAGTATTGAGTTTTGAACAACAAGGAAGACGGTGTAGAGTCTTATAATGTTTACAATATGTCTTTTATGTGAGTTTTGCTGCACCGGTTCATCCTTGTGTTTGTTTCAAATAACCTTGCTAGCCTAAACCTTGTATCGAGAGGGATACTTCTCATGCATCCAAAATCCTTGAGCCAACCACTATGCCATTTGTGTCCACCATACCTACCTACTACATGGTATTTCTCCGCCATTTCAAAGTAAATTGCTTGAGTGCTAACTTTAAATTTCCATCATTCGCCTTTGCAATATATAGCTCATGGGACAAATAGCTTAAAAACTATTGTGGTATTGAATATGTACTTATGCACTTTATCTCTTATTAAGTTGCTTGTTGTGCGATAACCATGCTCCTGGGGACACCATCAACACTTTGTTGAATATCATGTGAGTTGCTATGCATGTCCGTCTTGTCTGAAGTAAGGGAGATTTACCACTCATTTAATGGTTAGAGCATGCATAATGTTAGAGAAGAACATTGGGCCGCTAACTAAAGCCATGAATCATGGTGGAAGTTTCAGTATTGGACATATATCCTCAATCTCATATGAGAACACTAATTGTTGCTACATGCTTATGCATTAAAGAGGAGTCCATTATCTGTTGTCTATGTTGTCCCGGTATGGATGTCTAAGTTGAGAATAATCAAAAGCGAGAAATCCAAATGCGAGCTTTCTCCTTAGACCTTTGTACAGGCGGCATAGAGGTACCCCTTTGTGACACTTGGTTAAAACATGTGTATTGCGATGATAATCCTGGTAATCCGAGCTAATTAGGACAATGTGCGGGCACTATTAGTATACTATGCATGAGTCTTGCAACTTGTAAGATATAATTTACATGATACATATGCTTTATTACTACCGTTGACAAAATTGTTTCATGTTTTCAAAATAAAAGCTCTAGCACAAATATAGCAATCGATGCTTTCCTCTTTGAAGGACCTTTCTTTTACTTTTATGTTGAGTCAGTTCACCTATTTCTCTCCACCTCAAGAAGCAAACACTTGTGTGAGCTGTGCATTGATTCCTACATACTTGCATATTGCACTTGTTATATTACTTTACATTGACACTATCCATGAGATATACATGTTATAAGTTGAAAGCAACCGCTGAAACTTAATCTTCCTTTGTGTTGCTTCAATACCTTTACTTTGACTTATTGCTTTATGAGTTAACTCTTATGCAAGACTTATTGATGCTTGTCTTGAAAGTACTATTCATGAAAAGTCTTTGCTGTGTGATTCATTTGTTTACTCATGTCATTACCATTGTTTTGATCGCTGCATTCATTACATATGCTTACAATAGTATGATCAAGGTTATGATGGCATGTCACTCCAGAAATTATCTTTGTTATCGTTTACCTGCTCGGGACGAGCGAGAACTAAGCTTGGGGATGCTGATACGGCTCCGACGTATCGATAATTTCTTATGTTCCATGCCACATTATTGATGATATCTACATGTTTTATGCATAATTTATGTCGTATTTATGCATTTTCTGGCACTAACCTATTAACGAGATGCCGAAGAGCCAGTTGTTGTTTTCTGCTGTTTTTGGTTTCAGAAATCCTAGTAAGAAAATATTCTCGGAATTGGACAAAATCAACGCCCAGGGGCCTATTTTTACACGAAGCTTCCAGAAGACCGGAGGGGAGACGAAGTGGGGCCACGGGGCGCCGCCACACTAAGGCGGCGCGGCCCAGGGGGGCCCGCGCAGCCCTAGCGTGTGGGGCCCCCGTGACTCTCCCAACTCCGCCCTTCCGCCTACTTAAAGCCTCCGTCGCGAAACCCCCAGTACCGAGAGCCACGATACGGAAAACCTTACTGAGACGCCACCGCCGCCAATCCCATCTCGGGGGATTCAGGAGATCGCCTCCGGCACCCTGCCGGAGAGGGGAATCATCTCTCGGAGGACTCTTCACCGCCATGGTCGCCTCCGGAGTGATGAGTGAGTAGTTCACCCCTGGACTATGGGTCCATAGCAGTAGCTAGATGGCCGTCTTCTCCTTATGTGCTTCATTGTTGGATCTTGTGAGCTGCCTAACATGATCAAGATCATCTATCTGTAATGCTATATGTTGTGTTTGTCGGGATCCGATGGGTAGAGAATACTATGTTATGTTGATTATCAATCTATTACCTATGTGTTGTTTATGATCTTGCATGCTCTCCGTTATTAGTAGAGGCCCTGGCCAAGTTTTTACTCTTAACTCCAAGAGGGAGTATTTATGCTCGATAGTGGGTTCATGCCTCCATTAAATCCGGGACGAGTGACGGAAAGTTCTAAGGTTGTGGATGTGCTTGTTGCCACTAGGGATAAAACATTGATGCTATGTCCGAGGATGTAGTTATTGATTACATTACGCACCATACTTAATGCAATTGTCTGTTGTTTGCAACTTAATACTGGAAGGGGTTCGGATGATAACCTGAAGGTGGACTTTTTAGGCATAGATGCATGCTGGATAGCGGTCTATGTACTTTGTTGTAATGCCCAATTAAATCTCACTATACTTATCTTTACTATTAAATTGCAATAGGACTGGTAGGTCGTACGTCGTCTTCTCCCTCGACGGAAAAAAGACTGGTGACCGAGAAAACATATACCGTGTCTCCTCGTGAAGAAAAACGGGTGAAGAGAAAAATAGAAACCGTCGGCCATGACCGATCGGCATGACCCGCTTCTCGCACCCTATCGTGACTCGTGAGAAGAGCATCCGCACGTCTTTCCTCTGCGGCTGAGAGACCCGATCGGCAAGGAACCACCGCCTTGCGCTACCAGGACCGGGTCCGTACCGCTGCGGGCTGACGCTTCCGTCACTCTTCCTATCGGCCGCATCCAGCATCGTTACTCTTGGCCGCCGCCGAGAACCACGCACCGCGACACAGCGACGGAACAACTGTTCCACAGATGGCACCGACGTTTTCGTGCCCAGACCCACGCCGCATGTTCGTGTCGTCCGAGGAGTTCCTAGCAACCGGCGGCGGTCCTCCAGCTGCGGGACGAGGCTGTTGTCCGGCAAAGACAGCCCTATGCAGCAATGATTGCTTTTGTATCCGGCTGTTTTGTCCGGGTGACTCATTCTTGCTATGGTGTACATCCACTGTCCTGGTTTTATCTGATCTCCGGCACAGAGGTGAGCTCGTGGCTGTACAGGTGAGCCATCGCACTGCCTCGCCCGACGGAGCTCCGTCCACTCCCTTGATCAATACAGTCGCCGCCGAGCTTCTCCATCGACCGGAAGAGCGTGTGGGAGACGCAGGCCAGATATCAAGACCGGTATCATGGTTGTTGCCGTGCCTGAGGCGGCCATGTCGACGGACGAAGCGACTTATCAAAACAAAGGTCGCCGCCTTCGCTGAAGATGCCGGTGAGGGTCGACCCCACGACCCCTTCCGCCCCAGGTTCGGCACCTCTCCTCTACTCTCATCTCTCTGTCAGTGTTAGCACGGCTGGTTAGGTTCTATTCACATAAGATTGCAAGGATTCAGATGATGCAGTCAGATTGCAGCTCCTGTTCAAACCTATATTATTACGAATGTTCGTCTGAATTTGATCATTCACGAGTGTGAATTGTGTTACAGTGATGTTTTGGAGATACGTGAGCATGCACTCTTTTCCTCTGTTCCAGCACGAGGCGTAACAACTGCTACGGAGAGCTTGGTTAATTACCTTTGTCAAAAAAGATAGCTTCATTGTTTGGTTGCCAATCTTAGAAGCCCAAAGAAGATATTTGATCACTAAGAGATGAGGAAGATGTAACCTATTTCTTTGTCTACAGCAGGACAAGGACATCAATTGTTGGCGCATTATTTTACAATCTGTGCAAACAACTTACTATTTAGCAGTGAAAAAAATAGCCGCAGCATAGCGCGGGCACTTAGCTAGTCATATCATGTATGTGCATTGTCATGCCCTCTCTATTTGTCAATTGCCCGACTGTAATTTGTTCACCCAACATGCTATTTATCTTATGGGAGAGACACCTCTAGTGAACTGTGGATCCCGGTCCTATTCTTTACATCGAATACAATCTACTGCAATACTTGTTCTTTACTGTTTTCTGCAAACAATCATCATCCACACTATACATCTAATCCTTTGTTACAGCAAGCCGGTGAGATTGACAACCTCACTGTTACGTTGGGGCAAAGTACTTTGGTTGTGTTGTGCAGGTTCCACGTTGGCGCTGGAATCCCTGGTGTTGCGCCGCACTACATCCCGCCGCCATCAACCTTCAACGTGCTTCTTGGCTCCTCCTGGTTCGATAAACCTTGGTTTCTTTCTGAGGGAAAATTTGCTACTGTACGCATCACACCTTCCTCTTGGGGTTCCCAACGGACGTGTCGATTGCACGCATCACTTAGCTTATTGCTTGTCCTCAAGCAATTCAGTTAACAACTGAGTGCGATAAAAGAACTTTCTCAAAGCTACTGAAAGTTAATGGAACCAAAGAAATCCATTCAACATAGCAAAAGAGGCAATGTGAAATAAAAGGCAGAATCTGTCAAAACAGAACAGTCCGTAAAGACGAATTTTTTAGAGGCACTTAACATGCTCAGATGAATAAGCTCAAATTGAATGAAAGTTGCGTACATATCTGAGGATCACTCATGAATTTTCGCTGATTTTTCTGAGTTACCTACAGAGAGAACTACTCAAATTCGTGACAGCAAGAAATTTGTTTCTGCGCAGTAATTCAAGTCTAGTATCAACCTTACTATCAAAGACTTTACTTGGCACAACAATGCAATAAAATAAAGATAAGGATAGGTTGCTACAGTAGTAACAACTTCAAAGACACAACAAAACAGTAGCAAAATAAAAACATGGGTTATCTCCCAAGAAGTGCTTTCTTTATAGCCATTAAGATGGGCTCAGACAATTTTAATGATGCTCACATAAGGATGAGAGTTGGAGCAAAGAGGGAATCAAAAAGCAAGTATGAAACAAATTTAAGCCTAACCCACTTCCTATGAAAAGGAATCTTGTTCACAAATAAATTCATGAAGAACAAAGTGACAAGCATAGGAAGATAAAACTCGAGTAACTTCAAGATTCTCAACATAAAGAGAGGAAACTTAGTATTATTAAGATGCATAAAACCATGTTTCCCTCTCTCATAATAACTTTCAGTAGCATCATTGATGAAATCCACAATATACCCATCACTTAAAACATTCTTATCATGGTTCATATGCATAAAAGTATCATTAATTTTGGCATAAGAAAAACTCTTCTCATTAATAGTAATTGGAACAGGATCATTACCAAAAATTTGAACATGGTAAACAAGTTGCATACTAAGGGAACGGTTTTTGGCAATCCCATCATAACTATTACAAGTTTCATCAGGATAATTATAACCTTTGTCATAGCATTCTTTATAATAATTGTCAAAGATTGGAGGCATAGTGTCATCATAAGAAATAGAATAGTTATCTTTCACAGTATGTTCATCTGTAACCTTACCATCATTGTTACTAGAAGGAGATGTATCAAGCATATAATCATCAGTAGCAAAAGGATTTTCAAACACCTCATCCCCAAGCTTAGAGCTTTCTATATCATTATGGGAAGAAGCATGGATAATACTAATACTACGGCAATTATTAACATCATCATTTTCAGAATTAGTTTCCCAGAGATTTTCAGTATCAAAAGTAGTGTGCTCTTCTAAATCATGATCACTAATGTAGGTAAAGGGCGTAGGAAGATCATTGTACTCAGATTCATTATCATAATAATCATTAGGAGCAACATACTTACGGTTACCTATCATTATCTCATACACGCGGGGATATGCCGTTACCTCTTTCTTTTTATTCCCCCTCTTCTTCTTCTTCTTCTTCTTCTTCTTCTTCTTCGTTTCCTTCTTCTTCTTCTTCTTTTCCTTCTCCTCGTTCCCTTCTTTAGGAGGAAGAGGCTTGAAGGAGGCTTCTCCACAGAACCTGATTTATTTCCGTAAACAATAGAAGAAACTTGGGAGGATTCCTCCTTTTCATTAATAAGTTTAAAACACACAGCGGTCCGATACGTCCAAATTGCATCACTATTTTATATCATAATTTGTCGTTATTCATTGATATATTTCATATTGGAACACAATACTTATGTTATTTCATCTATTTTGCATGTTTCATGATTATTTGGAGATCGAGCACCGGAGCCGGGATTCTCGCTGGAAAAAGCACCGTCGAATGCAATATTTCGGAAGATCAACCGTGGAAGGGAGTTTTACCAAAAATCCTATTTTTCCGGATGACGAAGGAAGCCGAAGGAGGGGCCAGGAGGACCCAGGGTGGGCCCACACCCTAGGGCGGCGCGGCCCATGCCCTGGCCGCGCCGCCATGTGGTCCGGGGGCCCACGACCCCTTTCGCCTCCTTTTCTTCGCGAAACCCTTCGTCCCGAAGACCTAAGCCACAGAGGAAACCTCACGAAGGGTTACAGCCGCCTCTGCGGGGCGGAGAACACCAGAGAGAAAAGAGCTCTCCGGCGGGCAGGAATCCGCCGGGGAAATTCCCTCCGGGAGGGGGAAATCGACGCCATCGTCACCGCCATCGAGCTGGACATCATCTCCATCACCATCATCATCATCTCCACCATCATCACCGCCATCTCCACCGCAGCACATCGTCACCGCCGTAGCAATTTGGGTTTGATCTTGATTGTTTGATAGGGGAAACTCTCCCGGTATCTATTCATACTTGTTGTTGATGCTATTGAGTGAAACCATTGAACCAAGTTCATGTTCAGATTGTTATTCATCATCATATCACCTCTGATCATGTTCCATATGATGTCTCGTGAGTAGTTCGTTTAGTTCTTGAGGACATGGGTGAAGTCTAATTGTTAGTAGTGAACTATGGTTGAGTAATATTCAATGTTATGATATTTAAGTTGTGGTGTTATTCTTCTAGTGGTGTCGTGTGAACGTCGACTACACGACACTTCACCATTTATGGGCCTAGGGGAATGCATCTTGTACTCGTTTGCCAATTGCGGGGTTGCCGGAGTGACAGAAACCTAAACCCCCGTTGGTATATCGATGCAGGAGGGATCGCAGGATCTCAGAGTTTAAGGCCGTGGTTAGATTTATCTTAATTACTTTCTTGTAGTTGCGGATGCTTGCAAGGGGTATAATCACAAGTATGTATTAGTCCTAGGAAGGGCGGTACATTAGCACAGAGTTCACCCACACAACACTTATCAAAACAATGAAGATTAATTAGCCGTATGTAGCGAAAGCACTAGACTAAAATCCCGTGTGTCCTCGAGAACGTTTGGTCATTATAAGTAAACAAACCGGCTTGTCCTTTGTGCTAAAAGGATTGGGCCACTCGCTGCAATTATTTCTCTCGCATTTTACTTACTCGTACTTATTTCATCCGTTACATCAAAACCCCCGAATACTTGTCCGTGAGCATTTACAATGAAACCTTCATCGAAACTCGCTTGTCAACACCTTCTCGCTCCTCGTTGGGATCGACATTCTTACTTATCGAAGATACTACGATACACCCCCTATACTTGTGGGTCATCAAGACTATTTTCTCGGCGCCGTTGCCGGGGAGTGAAGCGCTATTGGTAAGTGGAATTGGTAAGGAAAACCTTTACTGTTTGTGCTGATTTTATTTCTGCCTGCTGCTATAAATCATTATGGAGAGATCTTCTCTTCAATTTCTATTGGGAAATCTACTACTACTGCAACGGTAGTGGATGAGGCGCCAGGTGAGGAAGTAATACCATATAAAATACCTACGAAAATTATTGAACATGTTATGGATAACCGCTATGAAGGGGATGGAACTGTCCATCCCGGTGATCATTTATCGTTTTTGCATGAATTATGCGGGTTATTCAAGTGTGCAGGTAT
This sequence comes from Lolium rigidum, assembly GCF_022539505.1. Lineage (NCBI taxonomy): Eukaryota > Viridiplantae > Streptophyta > Magnoliopsida > Poales > Poaceae > Lolium > Lolium rigidum. Next base: position 207,249,535 of record NC_061514.1, read on the forward strand.
TGCTATGAATGAAGTTAGGAAGAAGCTATTCTCTATATCGCTGTCCGGTAAAGCGTCGCATTGGTATAAATTGCTGAAGAATGGTGATTCTCTTGATTGGGAGGACATTGTGCCTTTATTTTATTCCAAATTTTATCCTCCAAGTGAAATTCACAAAGATCGGAACCGCATATATAATTTCTGGCCTCATGATGGAGAGAGTATTGCCCAAGCTTGGGGGAGATTGAAGTCTTTAATGCTCAAATGCCCCATTCATGAGCTTCCCGGTAATATTATTATTGATAATTTCTATGCAAGACTTTCTTTTCAAGACAAGACCTTGCTGGATACTTCTTGTTCTGGATCATTTACACGCAATAAAGAAGAGTTTAAAAGGGACCTTCTTGATCGGATCCAAGAAAATACCGAAGGTTGGGAGAACGACAAAGATAGAGAATCGGTATAATTTATGATTATAAATGCATTGAAGCTTTTATGGATACCGATACATTTCGTAATATGAGTGCTACATATGGTCTTGATTCTCAAGTTGCCGCAAACCTTTATAAAGCTTTTGCCTCTCATTATGAATTGCCTAAGAAGAATTTTGATAAGTATCATGAACCGTATAAAGATAAAATTGATTCATCTATTAATAAGTGTGTTGTAGTTGAAACCGCCGATCGCGTTATTCCCGAAGCTTATATTGAAAAAACTCCTTTCCTCGCTAAAATGAAAGAGTACTCGTTATAAATAGTGCGGTTCATAAAAGTGAAAAGAAACCTAGAGAACCTCGAGGAACAAATAAAAGTTGAACCCGCTATTGCCATAGTTAAAGATCTTGTGACTCGAAGATGTTGAGGATGGTCATATTATTTTCTCGTGAAGATGCTTCTAATATTGTTTCACATCCTAATAAACCCAAACAAGCTAGTGTTCCTATGCTATCTCGTTAAAATTGGTGATCATTGCTATTATGGTTTATGTGATATTGGTGCAAGTGTTAGTGCTATACCTTATGAGCTTTACACGGAGATTATGCACGAAATTGATTCTTGTGAACTTGAAGAAATTGATGTGGTTATTCAGCTGGCTAATAGAGAAACTATTTCACCAATTGGTATTGTTCGAGATGTGGAAGTTCTATGTGGTAAGATTAAATATCCCGCTGACTTTTTGGTACTTGGTTCTGCCGCTAGTGATTATTGTCCTATCATTTTTGGTAGACCTTTTCTAAATACCTGTGGAGCTATTATAGATTGCAAGAAAGAGAAAATTTCGACTAAATTTGTCTGGTGAATCTTATGAGTTTAACTTCTCTAAATTTACTAAAGCTCCTTATAAAGCTGATTTGCCTAGTAATGATTTTAAAATGGAGCAAGTGTGCATCTATTGTTCTTGTTCCTAACAATCCTTTGCAAGCAACATTTGGAGGATAGCGAGAGTGAAGTTTTTAGGAAAGAAAGAGAGGAGCTTGAGGAGATTTTTCTTCGCCAACCTATTCTCAAGCATGATTTACCAAGTGGAAGACTTGGGTACAACACCGCCACCAAAGGAAGATCCTGTTTTTGATTTAAAGCCTTTGCCTCGATAATCTTAAATATGCTCATATTGATGATAAGAAAATATATCCCGTTATTATTAGTTCTAAGCTTACAGAGTATGAAGAAGAAAGATTATTGCAAATATTGAAGAAACACCGAAGTGCTATTGGCTATACTCTTGATGACTTGAAGGGGATTTCTCCTCTATATGCCAACACGCCATTAATATGGAAGATGATGCGAAGCTCGTTGTTGAACCTCGCCGTCGTCTAATTCCCAAGATGAAGGATGTGGTAAGAAATGAGGTATTACGACTTCTTGAAGCTGGTATTATATATCCTATTGCCGATAGTAGATGGGTTAGTCCTGTGCATTGCGTTCCTAAGAAAGGAGGAATGATCGTTGTGCCTAATGATAATGATGAGCTCATACCTCAAAGAGTAGTTGTAGGGTATAGAATGTGCATTGATTATCGAAAAGTTAATAAAGTTACTAAGAAAGATCATTACCCTTTACCATTTATTGATCAAATGCTAGAAAGGTTATCTAAAAATACTCATTTTTGTTTTCTTGATGGTTATTCGGGTTTTCACAAATTGTCGTTAAAGCTAAAGATCAAGAGAAAACCACTTTTACTTGCCCCTATGGAACTTATGCTTATAGGCGTATGCCTTTTGGTTTATGTAATGCTCCTGCTACTTTTCAAAGATGCATGTCTGCTATTTTTCATGGTTTTTGTGAGAGTATTGTGGAAGTATTCATGGATGATTTTTCTGTCTACGGGAATTCATTTGATGGTTGCTTGCGAAACCTTGATAAAGTTTTGCAGAGATGTGAAGAAACTAACCTTGTTCTTAATTGGGAGAAATGCCACTTTATGGTTAATGAAGGAATTGTATTGGGACATAAAATTTCTGAAAGAGGTATTGAAGTTGATAGAGCTAAAGTTGAAGCTATTGAGAAGATGCCCTACCCAAGGGATGTTAAAGGTATTCGTAGTGTTCTTGGTCATGCTGGGTTTTATAGGAGATTTATTAAAGATTTCTCCAAGATTTCAAAGCCTCTTACTAATCTTCTTCAAAAAGATGTACCTTTTGTTTTTGATGATGATTGTAAGGAAGCTTTTGAAACTCTAAAGAAAGCCTTAACAACTCGCTCCTATAGTTGAACCTCCCGATTGGAATTTACCTTTTGAAATTATGTGTGATGCTAGTGATTTTGTCGTAGGCGCTGTTCTTGGACAGCGAGTAGATAAAAAATTAAATGTTATTCATTATGCTAGCAAGACTCTCGACGCTGCTCAAAGAAATTATGCTACTACTGAAAAAGAATTGTTAGCTGTAGTCTTTGCTTGTGATAAATTTAGATCTTATATTGTTGATTCAAAAGTTACAATTCATACCGATCATGCCGCAATTAGATACCTTATGACAAAGAAAGATGCTAAGCCGAGGCTTATTAGATGGGTACTTCTTTTGCAAGAATTTGATTTACATATTGTAGATAGGAAAGGTGCCGATAATCTTGTTGCCGATAATTTGTCTAGATTGGAAAATATTGCTTATGATCCTGTTCTCGTTAATGATAGTTTTCCAAATGAACAATTGGCTGTAATAAAGGTGAGCTCGCGAGACAGTCCTTGGTATGCTCGATTATGCTAACTTTATTGTTTCCAAGTACTTGCCTCCAACCTTTTCAGCTCAGCAGAGGAGGAAATTCTTTTATGACTTGAGGCATTATTTCTGGGATGACCCACACTTATATAAAGAAGGAGTGGATGGTATTATGCGAAGGTGTGTTCCCGAATATGAACAACAAGAGATATTGAGTAAATGTCATGGCAGTGCTTATGGAGGACATCACGCCGGAGATAGAACCGTGCAAAAGGTTCTACAATCAGGTTTTTATTGGCCAACTCTCTTCAAAGATGCAAGGAATTTTATTTTATCTTGTGATGAATGCCAAAGGGTTGGTAATATCTCCAGACGCAATGAAATGCCTATGAATTATACTCTTGTTATTGAACCATTTGATTGTTGGGGATTTGACTTCATGGGACCGTTTCCCTCTTCAAAAGGTAACACTCATATACTTGTTGCTGTTGATTACGTTACCAAATGGGTGGAAGCTATACCTACAAAAAGTGCTGATGGTGAGACCTCTTTAAAAATGCTTTTAGATGTTATTTTTCCTAGATTTGGAGTACCTAGATATATTATGACTGATGGAGGTTCTCATTTTATTCATGGAGGTTTTAGAAAGACTCTTGCTAAGTATGGTATTAATCATAGAATTGCTTCCGCTTATCACCCTCAAAGTAGTGGCCAAGTAGAACTATCAAATAGAGAAATTAAATCTATTTTGGGAAAGACTCGTTAATAAATCTAGAAAGAATTGGGCTAGTAAATTGAAAGACGCACTATGGGCTTATAGAACTGCTTATAAGAACCCCATGGGAATGTCACCTTATAAAATGGTTTACTGGAAAAGCTTGTCATTTACCTTTGGAACTAGAACACAAAGCTTATCGGGCTCGTTAGAGAATTAAATAAAGATCCTAAACTTGCCGGTGATAAGAGGTTGTTACAATTAAGTTCTCTAGATGAATGGAGAAGTGAAGCTTATGAAAATGCTAAACTCTTTAAAGAAAAAGTTAAAAAATGGCATGATAGAAGGATCATCAAAAGAGAGTTTAATATTGGGGATAAAGTCCTATTGTATCGGTCTCGTCTCGCATTCTTTGCAGTGGAAATTACTCTCGAAATGGGAAGGACCATATGTTGTTGAGGAGGTGTATCGTTCAGGAGCAATTAAAATTAGCTCTCTCCAAGGTAATGCCACGCAAGTGGTGAATGGACAATGACTCAAGCATTATATCTCAGGTGATTCTTATAATGTTGATGTTGATATTATTCAAGTGGAAACACCGGAAGCTTTCATCAAGGGACAAATTGACGATCCGCCGTAACTCGACTTTGAATAGGTAACAAGATCGGTAACGAAAAGTTCGCGATTTACTTTCCGAACATTATTTTTGTTGTTTTTGGAAAATATGAAAAATTACGAGTTCGAAACGGAGTGGAAAAGACGCACGAGGGGCGAAACCACAGGCCGGCGCGGGCCCCGGCCCGGCCGCGCCGCCCGTGGTCCGGCCGCCTCGCCGCCCCTTTCCGACTCGGTTCGATCCGGTACTTTCCGTTTGTTCTGAAAATTTTTATTATAAAATCCCCGGACCCCCGGAGGTCCGTATATCGTTTTCTCGACGTGTTTTGTTTCGAGCTGTTTCTGCCAGGATCTGTTTTCAGTTTAGAGGCACCATGGTCTCCAAGAACAAAGGCAAGGGGCTTTCGGAGGAAGAAGTGAAGGAGGTGCCATCAAGACAAGATCAGCAAGCCGGAGGGAGCAAGCAAATCTTGGTGGGATCTGTTGACACTCAACGTTCTTTTTCTCATAACTTGCAGGGACCTCTACCACCCGCTCTTAACCTCGACTCCTTCCCCATGATGGAAGAAGTTCTACGGATTACTGATGAGTTTTGTGATCAATATCGGGCTCTAAGAAGAGAAGTGGAGATACTCCAGGAGGAGAATTGCCGTCTCCGAAGAATGATTGAATACCACTCGATTCGCATCACAAAGTCGTCATCGCCAACCTCAGATAACAATGAATCTCTTCGAGTCTTAGTGCAGAATTGTCAAGCTGAGAAACTGAAGTTGAAGGAGTTTATTAAGAAGCGCGGGAAGAGTTCATCACCACCATCGCCTAAGGAGTAATCCATCATCGGTATTGGCATCCCCTTGGTTTGTTCCAAGCTTGGGGGAGTGCCGCGGTATCACATTATCATTACCTTTTACTTTTTACTATCAAGTAGTGTCATATCATGAGTAGGGAAGTTATCGTATGAGATGGGTTGCAGTATGGAAGTATCTCTCCTTTAGTTTGTCTATGTATCCCTTGGTGTGAGTTATCATTATGGAATATTAATGAGAAGTCTTATCATTTACATATTGCACACCTTATTTTAGTTTGCAATTTCTACTATATGATTGATCTTGATTCTAGTATTGGTACCACTTTGGGAGTATTGAGTTAATCTATTTGGTTTTGGCAAACTTAGCAATGGTCAATAGCAACAACACTTTGAGTTTAAGAAGAATAGAGGAAATACATGTAGAAGATACTATTATCTTTCTTATCAGCTCTTAGCTTAGTATTCTGAAGTTAAAACTGTTTGTGTTTACAAGTAAGATGCATGATTGTTTCTATCACATGTATATTTGTTTGTTTCACCTCAACTCTTATGCTTGCTAATTAACCTTGCTAGCCAAAGACCTGTACTGAGAGGGAATACTTCTCGTGCATCCAAACCTGAACCCAAACCTATGCCATTTGTGTCCACCATACCTACCTACCGCATGGTATTGTCTCGCCATTCCAAGTAAATACTTCATGTGCTACCTTTAAACAATTCAAAACTTATTACTTCTTATTTGTGTCAATGTTTTATAGCTCATGAGGAAGTATGTGGTGTTTTATCTTTCAGCCTTGTTAGGCAGCCTCCACTAAAGGACTAGTGGCTTCATCCACTTATCCTATAATTTTGCAATAAGAGCCGGCAACGGGGTTCCCAGCCCCAATTAATCAACTTTCATTAATAATTCTCTTCACATGTTTTGCCCTGATTCATCAGTAAGCAACTTAATTTTGCAATAGACACTCCTCCATGGTATGAGATTGTTGGAAGGCACCCGAGGATTCGGTTAGCCATGGCTTGTGTAAGCAAAGGTTGGGGGGAGTGTCATCCTTAAAAATAAACTAAAGTACATGTGTAAACAAAAGAGAAGAGGGATGATCTACCTTGCTCGGTAGAGATAACGTCCTTCATGGGAGCCGCTCTTTGGAGGTCTATTTGGCAAGGGGGTTAGAGTACCCGCTACCAGTCGTTGACAACAACAAACACCTCTCAAAACTTTACTTTTATTCTCTTTATATGATTTCAAAATTGAAAAAGCTCTAGCACATGATTTAATCTCTCGCTTCCTCTCGCGAAGGGCCTGTCTTTTACTTTATGTTGAGTCAGTAAACGTATTTCCCTCCATCTCAAGCAAGCATTTGAGTTGTTGTGATCAAACTATTATATTGTGATTTGCTTCATCATGTTTTTACTCTTTCTTGTTTAGTACAAGTTTTACCTTGAATGAATATAGCTTTGAAGTCATCAATGATTAATATGATTGAGTATGCAAGTTTACCATAAGCTTTTAATATGAGAGCACTGCTCAATAGATGAATATAATTTGTTAAATGTTCTCTGACCAAGAACAAAGTTTGCCATCACCAATTATGATTCCTTATGCACCTTTATTTGTGATTACCTTATACTTGTTTCAAGTTGAATTATATGAGGAAGTTGTTTACTATAATGTCTTGTGTGAATGAATATGATGCTTCTTGTCCGTATTTTATTTATCGACTCTTCACTCCATAAACATGTGGACCTGTTTACAGAGTTCGGCTCGCTTGGGGACAAGCGAAGTCTAAGCTTGGGGGAGTTGATACGTCCAAATTGCATCACTATTTTATATCATAATTTGCTGTTATTCATTGATATATTTCATATTGGAGCACAATACTTATGTTATTTCATCTATTTTGCATGTTTCATGATTATTTGGAGATCGAGCACCGGAGCCGAGATTCTCGCCGGAAAAGCACCGTCGAATGCAATATTTCGGAAGATCAACTCGTGGAAGGGAGTTTTACCAAAAATCCTATTTTTCCGGATGACGAAGGAAGCCGAAGGAGGGGCCGGAGGACCCAGTGGTGGGCCCACACCCTAGGGCGGCGCGGCCCATGCCCTGGCCGCGCCGCCATGTGGTCTGGGGGGCCCACGACCCCTTTCGCCTCCTTTTCTTCGCGAAACCCTTCGTCCCGAAGACCTAAGCCACAGAGGAAACCTCACGAAGGGTTACAGCCGCCTCTGCGGGGCGGAGAACACCAGAGAGAAAAGAGCTCTCCGGCGGGCAGGAATCCGCCGGGGAACGGAGGGGGAAATCGACGCCATCGTCACCGCCATCGAGCTGGACATCATCTCCATCACCATCATCATCATCTCCACCATCATCACCGCCATCTCCACCGCTGGACATCGTCACCGCCGTAGCAATTTGGGTTTGATCTTGATTGTTTGATAGGGGAAACTCTCCCGGTATCTATTCATACTTGTTGTTGATGCTATTGAGTGAAACCATTGAACCAAGTTCATGTTCAGATTGTTATTCATCATCATATCACCTCTGATCATGTTCCATATGATGTCTCGTGAGTAGTTCGTTTAGTTCTTGAGGACATGGGTGAAGTCTAATTGTTAGTAGTGAACTATGGTTGAGTAATATTCAATGTTATGATATTTAAGTTGTGGTGTTATTCTTCTAGTGGTGTCGTGTGAACGTCGACTACACGACACTTCACCATTTATGGGCCTAGGGGAATGCATCTTGTACTCGTTTGCCAATTGCGGGGTTGCCGGAGTGACGTAAACCTAAACCCCCGTTGGTATATCGATGCAGGAGGGATCGCAGGATCTCGCAGTTTAAGGTCGTGGTTAGATTTATCTTAATTACTTTCTTGTAGTTGCGGATGCTTGCAAGGGGTATAATCACAAGTATGTATTAGTCCTAGGAAGGGCGGTACATTAGCACAGAGTTCACCCACACAACACTTATCAAAACAATGAAGATTAATTAGCCGTATGTAGCGAAAGCACTAGACTAAAATCCCGTGTGTCCTCGAGAACGTTTGGTCATTATAAGTAAACAAACCGGCTTGTCCTTTGTGCTAAAAAGGATTGGGCCACTCGCTGCAATTATTTCTCTCGCATTTTACTTACTCGTACTTATTTCATCCGTTACATCAAAACCCCCGAATACTTGTCTGTGAGCATTTACAGTGAAACCTTCATCGAAACTGCTTGTCAACACCTTCTGCTCCTCGTTGGGATCGACATTCTTACTTATCGAAGATACTACGATACACCCCCTATACTTGTGGGTCATCACGGTCCTATCATATTTTGGCAAAGTGTCATCTTCTAAAATATTCTGTATGCAAGTATTTGTATGGCAATTATTAATGCAATAAGAAAGACACGCATGCATGACACTATCAATATCAAGATCACTCATATGTAACAAAGAAATTTTTCTTGATAATTCTTCACACCCCAAAAATAAAGTAAGTTCATCATGCTGATTAGGAAGGATTTCATCATCACAATACAAATTTGCAGCACTCATGGGGTTCGAATTATCATTGGAGGAGCATTGAAAATTAAAATGACCCACTCTATGGCAAAGTTCACCAATAAAAGGATAGAGGGCACAAACTTTTTCACCAAGATCATCTAGAGCCCTAAACCACTTTCTAGTCTTTTCATTCCTATGATGGATACAATATTCATCTTCGATTTGATTAATTCCACAAGGTCTATGCATTCCACAAAAATTAACATGCTTATAAGAAATAGTATTTTCAGAAGTTTGGGCATGTTTATTGCAATCATTAACAACAATTTCATTTTCCATGCAAGTGTCTTTGAAAGGTTCATGATACATGTACCAATTTTCCTTAGGAACATTAATATGAGAAGCAAAGGCTCTATAGCAATCGACCATAATTTGAGGATCAAGACCATATTTAGCACTAAGCTCTTGAAAATCAATAGTTTCAATGAAAGACTTAATGCATTCATATTCATAGTTTATACCTGATTCTTTACCTTTGTCGTTCTCCCAATCTTCAGCGTTCTCCTGAATCCGATCAAGAAGGTCCCATTTAAACTCTTCTTTATTGCGCGTGAATGATCCAGAACAAGTAGTATCCAGCAAGGTTTTGTCTTGAAAAGAAAGTCTTGCATAGAAATTATCAATGATGATATTACCAGGAAGCTCATGAATGGGGCATTTGAGCATTAAAGACTTCAATCTCCCCCATGCTTGGGCAATACTCTCTCCATCATGAGACCAGAAATTATATATGCGGTTTCGGTCTTTGTGAAGTTCACTTGGAGGATAGAATTTAGAATAAAATAGAGGCATAATATCCTCCCAATAAAGAGAATGCCTATTCTTCAGCAATTTATACCAATGTGCCGCTTTACTAGACAGCGACATAGAGAATAGTTCCTTCCTCACCTCATCCATAGAGATACCTGCACACTTGAATAACCCGCATAATTCATGCAAAAACAGTAAATGATCTCCAGGATGGACAGTTCCATCCCCTTCATAGCGATTATCCATAACACGTTCAATAATTTTCATGGGTATCTTGAAAGGAAAACTTTCAGTAGGTGGATTTAAAATATCACAAGCATCATTACAGTTATCGCATATGGGAGATAGAGTATTATCAGAGCAAATTTTCTCCCCTAAAGATGGGAAGCCAAAAAGATCATAAAAACTAGCTTCCCCAAGTTTAGACTTCTCCATAGCATTAGCAGTAATTGCGTTCATACTAATAACATTGCTGCTAGCATGCAAATAAGGTTCCATAGGTTTTTTAATTTTCGCATCACACAATTCATGTATTATTTCAGGAAATATATTAAAAAGCTCATTGTTGTTTTCCATTATGCCTAACTAGTGAAAAATAAAAACAAGAAACAAAAAGATGCAATTGCAGGATCTAAAGGAAATAGCTTCGAGCACTCACACACCGGCAACAGTGCTAGGAAATAGCTTAGTAGTCGGAGGATGTGAATACCTTTTACCTTACCTCCCCGGCAACGGCGCTAGAAAATAGCTTGATGTCTACGCACGCTTCTATTCCTGTAGACAGTGTTGGGCCTCCAAGAGCAGAGGTTTGTAAAACAGCAACAAGTTTCCCTTAAGTGAATTACCCAAGGTTTATCGAACTCAGGGAGGTAGAGGTCAAAGATATCCCTCTCAAGCAACCCTGCAATTAAGATACAAGAAGTCTCTTGTGTCCCCAACACACCTAATACACCTGTCAGATGTATAGGTGCACTAGTTCGGCGAAGAGATAGTGAAATACAAGTAATATGGATGATTGTAAGTAGTAATTGCAATCTGAAATAAAAAATGGCAGCAAGCAAACATGTAGCAGAACTTGTTGGGAACGGGGTTTCAATGCTTGGAAACAAGGCCTAGGGATCATACTTTCACTAGTGGACACTCTCAACAATGATCACATAACTGAATAAATAAATGCTACTTTCAAACACTCTCTTGTTGGATAATAAACACCATTCATTGTGTAGGGCTACAAGAGCACCCTCAAGTCGGAGTAAACAAGCTCCACAACTTCATAAAGGAATCACACACGATGCGCACACTGTCACCGTCACACCGTGGAGAGTGAATCCGGAGTTCATATTAAAGTAACCTCTAGAGTGCATAATAGATCGTTGCAATTTAGACCGAGTACTAACGTAGCATACACACTGTCACCAATAGCTATGAAAGGGGGAATAGATCGCATCAATACTATCATAGTAATAGTTAACTTCATAATCTACAAGAGATTACAATCATAACCTATGCCAAGTACTACATGATGCACACACCGTCAACTTTACATCATGGAGGAGGAATAGACTACTTTAATAACATCACTAGAGTAGCACATAGATTAATAGTGATACAAAGCTCATGATCACATAAAGATCACATGGGAGAGAGAGATGAACCACATAGCTACCGGTAGAGCCCTTAGCCTCGGGGGAGAACTACTCCCTCCTCATCATGGGAGACAGCAACGGCGATGAAGATGGCGGTGATGTCGATGGAGATGACTCTGGGGGCAATTCGGCGTGCCGGAACAGAGACTTCTGTCCCCCGAAACGGAGTTTCGCGATGGCGGCGGCATCCCTGGAGTCTTTCTGGAGTTTCGTCAATTGGTGTCGGGTGTTTAGGTCACGAGGGATAATATAGGCGAAGAGGCGGCGCGAGGGGGTGCCTGGGGGTCCACCCCATAGGGCGGCGCGCCCCCCCTCTAGGCCGCGCCAGCCTATGGTTTGGAGGGCCTGGGCCTCCTCTCCGACTCCCCTTCGGTGTTCTGGTCCTTCTCGGTGAAATAGGATGTTTGGCTTTTGTTTCGTCGAATTCCGAGAATATTGCCCGAACAGCCTTTCTGGAACCAAAAACAGCAGAAAATAGGAACTGTTACTTCGGCATCTTGTTAATAGGTTAGTTCCGGAAAATGCATAAAAACATTATAAAGTGTGAGCAAAACATGTAGGTATTGTCATAAAACTAGCATGGAACATCAGAAATTATAGATACGTTGGAGATGTATCAGAAGGACATGCCCAAGAAATTCAACATGACCAATGCAAGCCCAATGAAGACATCCATGCTCGTAAAGGGGCAACTTGGCTCATGTGACGGTGAAAAGGATGTGGATATAAAGGTATACCGCTCCATGATAGGATCCTTGCTCTACCTTTGTGCCTCTAATCCGGATATCATGCTAAGTGTAGGGATTTGTGCTCGTTTTCAATCCGCTCCTAAGGAGAGCCATTTAATGGCGGTCAAACGGATTCTAAGATACCTTGTTCTCACTCCTACTCTCGGGCTATGGTATCCAAAGGGGTCAACCTTTGAACTCATTGGCTATTCGGATTCCGATTGGGCCGGTGATAAGGTTGACCGGAAGTCTACCTCCGGGGCTTGCCAATTTATTGGCCGGTCATTGGTGAGTTGGTCATCCAAGAAACAAAACTCCACCGCTTTATCCACCACCGAAGCCGAATACATATCCGCGGCATCTTGTTGCACTCAATTGTTATGGATGAAGCAAACCTTGAAAGACTATGGTGTGTCTCTTGGTACGGTGCCTCTTCTTTGTGACAATGTGTTATCACCAGAATTTGACCGGATCAGAGGTGGGCCGCGATTAAGATGGGCTTGAAGAATATACATGGAAGATATACATGAATCTTCCTTGTATACAAAGTTTGGGCTAGTTTGCCCGTGTATCTGTAAATATAGTAGGGTACGTGTCGGTTAGATAGAATTTGGCTCGTGCACGGTTGGGATTATTCCCACGTTAGAAAGTCCACGGACTATAAATATGTATCTAGGGTTATTGAGAAAAACAACAATCACGTTCATCACAAACCAATCTAGGCGCATCGCCAACCCCTTGTTTCGAGGGTTTCTTCCGGGTAAGCATCATGCTGCCTAGATCGCATCTTGCGATCTAGGCAGTACACGTTTATTCGCTGTTCATGCGTTGCTCGTGCTGAAGCCTTGTTGATGGCGAGCAACGTAGTTATCATAGATGTGTTAGGGTTAGCATTGTTTCATCGTATCACATGCTTTCGCCCATGCAACCCTTAGACGTCTAGCCGCCCTTACACCTATCTTAGGTGTAAGGGCGGCACCTCGCTTGATCATTATTTAGTAGATCCGATCCGTTATGATTGCTCCTTGTTCTTCAAGGATTAGTTTAATATCTGCATAGTTAGGCCTTGCAAACGGGTTGAAGGATCCAGTAGCACGTAGGGTGTAGTTTGCTAGCCCTAGATGAGATGTTCCGGGGATCAACTTCATGTTGGTTTTTAGGCCTTGTCTAGGGTCGGTTTATTATTACCGTGCATGGCTGCTAGGCTCAATCATGCGTAGGATGTTCCGATTATGTGGTGAAAACCCTAAATCGTCGTAGGTCGTTTTAGCTTTATATTGATCAAGCAGGACCACCATGTGATCGTATACCTCATACGAATCATGGGTGGATCGGCTCCTTGAGCCGATTCACGGGACAACCCGAGAGCCGATCGAGGCTCGTATTTAATGTTTACGTGTATGCCATGCAGGAAACTAAGCGAAGCAAATCCATCACCTTCCCGACCGGGTATAGGTCAGGTGGCACGCCCTTGCACCGAGCATCGGACGTGCGTGCCGAGGCTTTGCGGGCCGTCGCTCGAGGGACCAGGGCCAGCCGCAGTCCTGGGAGCCTCCCGGCTCTACTGTGTTGCCCGTCGCTGCTCGCCGGTGGGTTTCTGACCGCAACACATTCTGGCACGCCCGGTGGGACAGGATCTTTGCACAGTCCCTCACAGGATCGGCTTTCGGGTGGTACACATCGCTGCCACCAGACTCAATCCAGACTTGGAAGCAGTTGGAAGAACAGTTCCACATGCAGTATCACTCATAGGCTTCCGAGGCTGGCATTGCCGATCTAGCACAAGTACGACAGAAGCGCGGAGAAACGAGTGTCGAATACATCCAGCGCTTCAGGACCGTTAGGAACCGATGCTATTCGGCTCGTTTGACTGAAAAAGAAGCAGTCGAGTTGGCGGTGGTGGGTCTCGCATCACCGATCAAGGATGTGGCGTCCCAAGCAGACTACCCTTCACTAGCGCATATGGTGCAGAAGCTGTCGTTATATGAACAGCGCCACCCATAGGTGTACCAGGATAAATTCAAGCGTGCGGTGGTCCTGGTTGAGGCAGATGAAGATGAAGGCTCTGCGGGAGATCAAGAGGTAGCAGTGGCTGAATGGACTCGGGGGGGCAAGCCCCGTGTCCTGCAAATGGGTTAAGCCACAAGGTCCTCCAAGAGGGTTTGACTTCGACGTGATCAAGGCTGAGCAAATTTTCGACCTCCTACTTAAGGAGAAGCAGCTAAAGGTACCCGAAGGCCACAAAATCCCAACGGCGCAGGAGCTGAACGAAAAGCCATACTGCAAGTGGCATAACACGTTCACCCATACCACCAACGACTGCAGGGTGTGGCGTCAGCAGATCCAAATGGCGATAGAATAAGGGCGTCTAATTTTCAGCCAGTGCGCCATGAAAGTCGACACACACCCTTTCCCCGCCGTTCACATGGTGGAGTGCACTTACCCTGGGAGGTGCCAGCCAGGTTTCTCGTTCAACATCAACATGGTAGGACCTGTGCACCACCCTGGTAAGGACAGAGACGAGGGCAGCTGCTCTCATAACAAGGACAAAGAGGAAGCCATTCCACGCGATCGGCTCCGGCACTTCCCAAAAATCCTGGTTACAATCAAAATGAAGGCCGATTCCAGCAATCGGCCCATATTATCCTTACCATACGTTTTCCCCGTATTCGGTGTCGATCTCACGAGTGACGGAAAGCTAGGGTATGGGTTTACATCGGCCGATGAGCTAGAAGAAGTCGACATCGGTCCCGGGGATAAGCCACGACCAACTTTTATCAGCAAGAAGTTAGATCCACATCTCGAGAGTCGGATGATAGCTCGTTAAAAGAATACCCAGATTGCTTTGCATGGGATTACACAGAGATGCCTGGGTTAGACAGGAGCATCATTGAGCATCGGCTCCCCCTTAAGAAAGGATTTCGGCCGTTCCAACAACGAGCACGTCAGATGAAGGCCAAAATTCTGGAAGAGGTCAAGAAAGAGATCGAGAAGATGTTGGCCGCCGGGTTCATCAGGCCATGCAGGTATGCTCGAATGGATCTCCAAGCATCGTACCTGTAGAGAAGAAGGACGGCCGATGGCGTGTGGCCATAGATTTTCGAGATCTCAACAGAGCCACTCCAAAAGATGAATATCCGATGCCTGTGGCAGAAACGTTGATCAATGCAGCTGCCGGCCACAAGGTGTTGAGCTTCATGGATGGCAACGCCGGCTATAACCAAATCTTCATGGCTCCAGAAGATATACACAAGACCGCATTCAGAGTACCGGGGTCAGTGGGCTTGTTTGAATATGTAGTCATGACCTTTGGGTTGAAGAATGCTGGTGCAACGTACCAAAGAGCCATGAATTATATATTTCATGATCTGATCGGCAAGTTGGTGGAAATCTACATCGATGACGTGGTGGTCAAATCTGTCTCCATGGAGGGACAATTGGATGATTTGCGACGCATCCTAGACCGAACTCGGAAGTTCGGACTGAGAATGAATCCAAAGAAGTGTGCCTTTGGTGTGACGGCCGGTCAGTTCCTAGGTTTTCTGGTTCATGAACGAGGAATTGAGGTCGGCCTGAAAAGTCAAGAGGCAGTGCGTACCATGCAGCCGCCTACCACGAAGAAGGAGCTCCAACGTCTTATCGGCAAGATCAACTTCGTCCGACGATTCATCTCTAACCTGTCAGGACGAATTGAGCCGTTCATGGCGTTGGTGAAGATTAAATCTGATGACGAGTTTCACCGGGGGCGTAACAGCAGCAGGCGTTTGACGAGATTAAGCGGTATCTGACAACGCCGCCCGTGCTAGTTCCACCCCAACAAGACAGGCCGTTCTATATCTACTTATCGCAGGCTGACACGTCCATCGCTTCGGTGGTGGTGCAACTCTATGAGGGTGTTGAAAAGGTCGTTTTCTACCTCGGCAGAAGGATGTTGGACGCGAGACAAGGTATCCTGAGGTCGAGAAGCTATGCCTCTGCCTGTTCTTCACCTGCACCAAGCTTCATCATATCCTTTTGACGGCAGAGATCATCGTCATATGCAAGTCAGACGTTGTCAAGCACATGTTGTCGGCTCCTGTTTTGAAAGGCCGACTTGGTAAGTGGATGTTTGCGTTGTCGGAGTTCGATCTTCGGTATCGACTTGCGAAAGCAGTCAAGGGACAAGCGTTGGCCGATCTTATAGCTGAACGGATTAATACTAATATAGCAGCACTATCTGTACGTGCATGGGCTATGTTCTTCGATGGATCGGCTTGTGATGATGGTTGTGGCATCGGCATTCTGCTCGTGTCGCCTCGGGGGGCAACATATTCTTTCGCCATCAGGCTATCTACCCCTTGCACCAACAATGTCGCTGAGTATGAGGCAGTGCACAAGGGAATGGAGTTGCTTTTGGAAGCCGGGGCAGAGGCGGTGGAGCTTTTTGGAGACTCGAAGTTGGTGATCTCCCAGCTCACGGACGAATACAAGTGCGAGAGTGAGTCACTCTTTCCATATTGGATGGAATGTCGTGAGCTGATGACACATTTTCGGTACATCAATTTCAATTGGGTCCCAAGGTCTCGGAATACCGACGCCAATGATCTCGCACGGATGGCGTCGGGATACAAGGACATACCGGACGGGTCGAAGTTCAGGTGCAGCTCTCGGAACAGGATGACTGGAGAGCCGATATCTTCAATTACTTGAAGGATTCGGCTCGGAGGGCACCTAAACGGATAAGATACAAGGCTATGAAATATGTCCTTATAGGAGATGACATGTTCTACAGGACGTTGGAAGGGTTACTACTCAAATGCCTGGGACCAACTGAGTCTAATCGGCTCTTACATGAGGTGCATGAAGGCGCCCGTGGAACTCACCAATCGGCTCATAAGATGAAGTGGTTAATCAGGCGATCGTGGTTTTATTGGCCCACCATGCTTGAGGACTGCTTGAAGTACTACAAGGGATGCCAAGCGTGTCGATGTTCGGAAAAATTCAGATGGTACCCGCATCAGCGATGAACCCTATCATCAAGCCTTGGCCATTTCGAGGTTGGGGCATGGATATGATCGGCAAAATCCATCCCGCGTCGAGCAAAGGCCACGAGTGGATTCTGGCCATTACAGATTACTTCACCAAATGGGTGGAGGCCGTTCCTATGAAGAAGGTAAAATCGGAAGATGTTATCCAATTTGTCAAAGAACATGTCATTCATAGGTTCGGGATTCCCCAAACCATCACGACCGATGGAGGTTCGGTTGTTGTTTCTAAAGAATTCAGAAAGTTCTGCGATGACATGGGGATTAAGATGATCCGATCATCTCCATACTATGCTCAAGCCAACGGGCAAGCCGAAGCATCCAATCAAAGCCTGATCAAGCTGATTAAGAGGAAGATTGACGAGAACCCTAGGGTGTGGCATGAGACATTGTCAGAAGCTTTGTGGGCCTATCACATGTCATGCCATGGAGCTATAAAGACTTCGCCATACCAGCTTGTCTATGGGCAGGAAGCCGTATTACCTTGGGAAATTACGGCTGGATCGAGACGTGTCACGTTTCGGAATGACCCGACAACTCGAAGAATATGCAGCCCCGATGAGTGACACTATTGAGGATGCAACGGAACTTAGACTTTGGTCGTTGGAGAAGATTAAAGAGAACAAAGCCAGGGTAGCTCGTGCATACAATAAGAAGGTGAGACCAAAGGAGTTTCAAGTTGGTGATTTAGTATGGGAAGCCGTGTTGCCACTAGGAACCAAGGATAAAGCATATGGCAAATGGTCTCCTAATTGGCACGGTCCTTACAAAGTCATCCAGGTTTTGAAGGGCAATGCCTACATGCTTGAACAAGCTTGGATGGTGTGAAGTTCCCAGTGGCCGTCAATGGCCAGCATCTCAAGAAGTATTTCCCAAGCATGTGGGATGATGGGCAAGTGAGATATGGGGGCCGCTTTTAAATCGGCCAAGAAAAAAATGTACATACAAATCACAGCCGATGCACGTACATCGACTTGAGAAAATATGCGAAGACAACAGTATACTAGTACAGCCGATGCACGGACATCGACTTCGGAATAATAAAAGCCGATGCATTGCTATCGACTCTAGAGGAACAAGCTCAATTGAGCAGGTTAACAGATCGGTTTCAGACCAGAGATCATGATATCTGAGATGAATCTCCCAGTGGATTTGCTGAGGAGTTGAATCTGCGCGTTTGAGGTTGGAGGATGGTTTGGACATGGACTGGACCTGTTTGACCGTGTGAATAGGCAACTGTTTGGCCTCAAATCGCGTTTATAGTGCAAGCCGATGCCCTGCCATCGGCTCTCTGTACAGCGACTTCGTTCGACAATCGGTAAAATTGACAAGGAAGCAAAATTAATAGGGGAATATTTTCTTCATTAATAATAGGATTTCTTACAAAGAAAGAGCCGATTGCTCAAGGGAGGAAGAACAAAAGAAAGGTCTATTGACCAATCTGCTACTACTACTAGGCCTATACTAGTAGATCCTAGTCTACGGGCCGTCGCTGCCCTCGTCGTCGTCCTCGGAGCTCTCGTCGGCGCTGCTGCCGGCGGGCTCCTCGTCGCTGCTCCCGTAGCCCTCTACGGGAGCCTCGTCCTCCTCGTCATCGTCGCTGTCGTCGTCGTCCCACCAGGTGCGGAGGCGCTTCGCCGGTGGGTAACCCTCGAGGGAGTCGTCGTCGTCGTCTTCCTCCTCCTCTTCCTCGGAGGAGGTGTAATCGTCCCAGGAGAACGAGTCGTCCTCGCTCTCCGATTCCAGTTCCCCATCAGCGAGGAACTGGAGGTCTTCATCTCCGCTGGTCATGGACTTGTCGTCCTCGGACCAGACAGAGGAGGCGTGGTCCTCCTGGTCCCACTCCTCTGGGGCGTGCTCGTCGTGCGCCACCATCTGAGCCGCCACCGGATCCCACTCGGGCGTGGGTTCGCGGGAGGAGGAGGAGGAGGAGGAGAAGGTCTGGGAGGAGAGATCCGACGAGGCGGAGGAGGAAGAGGAGGAAGACATTGCTCTGAGATTGGGTTTTTTTTGGTGCCGATGGCCAGAACAGAGCAAGGGGATGAAGTGGCGAACTGTTTGGAGCGGTTAAATAAAAGGGGATATAGTGGAGATTCAATGCCACAGCAGTTTCCGAGGAAGTGGTGCCCAAAGAAAAAAAAATTGCCAGGTCACGCGGAGAAGTTGAGGAGGCAAGGCATCATGATGATGGGTACTGCGACGGTTCTGCTCTGCCACGACATGACCCGACGAAGAAAAAACAGAGTGATTTTGGAATTATCATTTCCAAAACCAGGGGGCATGTGTTATCACCAGAATTTGACCGGATCAGAGGTGGGCCACGATTAAGATGGGCTTGAAGAATATACATGGAAGATATACATGAATCGGCCTTGTATACAAAGTTTGGGCTAGTTTGCCCGTGTATCTGTAAATATAGTAGGGTACGTGTCGGTTAGATAGAATTTGGCTCGTGCACGGTTGGGATTATTCCCATGTTAGAAAGTCCACGGACTATAAATATGTATCTAGGGTTATTGAGAAAAACAACAATCACGTTCATCACAAACCAATCTAGGCGCATCGCCAACCCCTTGTATCGAGGGTTTCTTCCGGGTAAGCATCATGCTGCCTAGGCAGTACACGTTTATTCGTTGTTCATGCGTTGCTCGTGTTGAAGCCTTGTTGATGGCGAGCAACGTAGTTATCATAGATGTGTTAGGGTTAGCATTGTTTCATCGTATCACATGCTTTCGCCCATGCAACCCTTAGACGTCTAGCCGCCCTTACACCGGCCTATCTTAGGTGTAAGGGCGGCACCTCGCTTGATCATTATTTAGTAGATCCGATCCGTTATGATTGCTCCTTGTTCTTCAAGGATTAGTTTAATATTTGCATAGTTAGGCCTTGCAAACGGGTTGAAGGATCCAGTAGCACGTAGGGTGTAGTTTGCTAGCCCTAGATGAGATGTTCCGGGATCAACTTCATGTTGGTTTTTAGGCCTTGTCTAGGGTCGGTTTATTATCACCGTGCGTGGCTGCCAGGCTCAATCACGCGTAGGATGTTCCGATTATGTGGTGAAAACCCTAAATCGTCGTAGGTCGTTTTAGCTTTATATTGATCAAGTAGGACCACCATGTGATCGTATACCTCATACGAATCATGGGTGGATCGGCTCCTTGAGCCGATTCACAGGACAACCTGAGAGACGATCGAGGCTCGTATTTAATGTTTACGTGTATAACATGCAGGAAACTAAGCGAAGAAAATCCATCACCTTCCTGACCAGGTATAGGTCAGGTGGCACGCCCTTGCACCAGCATCGGACGTGCGTGCCGAGGCTTTGCGGGCCGTCGCTCGAGGGACCAGGGCCAGCCGCAGTCCTGGGAGCCTCCCGGCTCTACCGTGTTGCCCGTCGCTGCTCGCCGGTGGGTTTCTGACCGCAACACAATGAAAGTGCAATTAAGATCGCCAATAACCCGGTTCAACATTGTCGCACCAAACATGTTGACATTCGCCATCACTTCCTACGTGACCATGTTGCCAATAAGGATATTGATCTCACTCGTGTGGGGACAACCTACCAATTGGCGGATATTTTCACCAAGCCTTTGGTTGAAGCCCGGTTTGTTAACTTGAGAGGAGAACTTGGTATTCTTGATCCTAAAAACTTAGATTGAATAACTTCTTGCACTATATTCTTGCATTTATCTTGCTATCTAGCTTAGAGGCACAACACATATGGGGATAGTCATCTTACCATGTCTTGGTATGATGCATACCTATGTGTGCAACATAAATAGACCCAATGTCAGTATATGGACCCAAGCATGTCTCTTCGAGGTCTCATGACATTTGCGCTTTCACATAGGGGGAGTAATCCCCCGCCCCTCGTTGAGCCTCAATTACAAATTGATTTGACTATATAAGGCTAAATGATCTTATTGCAAAAACTATTTCAAAATGTTTTATGGTTCTTGATATACTTCGAATCATGCCCATTGTTGCTATTTATATCTTGTTTGGATTTCACTCCAATGGGTATGCCTAGAGAACTTTGTATTTCCAACCCCATGTCTATGCTCATCTCATCATCGTCTATCTATCTATATGTACATGTTATCATCTGAGCATTCATACACATTTACACAAAGAATAGGGGCAAAACGAGGCAAAATGAGACAAAACTGGGCAAAAAGACTATGGCCGGTCGCTGGCCCGGTTGAACCGGCCTCTGCGTCGGGCCATCCGGCGCCTGGCCCGATCGACCGGGCGGCCAACCGATCGTGCGGCTGGTTAAGTGGGAGGAGGTTACCCCTTGGGGGTTCTTCTTCCTAACTTTCCCCTTCCACCACACACACCATTGCCGCCGCCCCCTTCATCCCCACCTCTTCCTAGGGTCTTCCCACCACTAGAATCCTCCCAAACTCCACCAAATCATAGATCGGGACCCTTGCAACATCTCCACCAAAGGATTTGGTCCCTCTTAAGCTATTTTGGGAGATCTTGGGGATTTGGCTCTCAAGCTCTACCTAGGTGATCTTTTTTGCTTCCTTGAGCAAGGAGGACCATGTCTTCGGGTAAATTGTTCTCCCTTTCCCTCTATTTCCTAGTCCTCATCACACATTGCACATCTTTGAGAATTTTTTTTTTGAGGATAT
Organism: Lolium rigidum; assembly: GCF_022539505.1. Taxonomy (NCBI): domain Eukaryota; kingdom Viridiplantae; phylum Streptophyta; class Magnoliopsida; order Poales; family Poaceae; genus Lolium; species Lolium rigidum. The sequence goes on from NC_061514.1 coordinate 207,271,150, forward strand.
CTTAGGGTTAGGGTAAGGGTTTGTAAGTCCTCCTGCCATTAGAATGTTTTTCACCACACTATGCATATAGTCCACTCTACTGCTATAGTATATGTTCAAGTTTATGAGTTTTGGATGGTTTTTTGGTTGAATTTATAGGCAAACATCACAAGTCGACAGCACCCGGTTTATAGCCCGGTCAACCGGCCTCTCAACCGGCCGGTCCGGCGTGCCGCCCGGTCAACCGGATTGGCAACCGGCTCGTCCGGTCTGTCGTCCGATTCGACCGGCCTGTGCGCCGGATCGCCTAGTTCTTCGCCTAATCTCATCGAAACACTTGGATATATGCTATGCTTTTTGGCCTCCCTATTAACTGATGACATGTACACTTACCCCACTGCTATCCTCGCTCTATTCTACTGATTCACAGGTGATTGGAGTGGTGAGGACTGTGGCACTGCTGCCAAGAGAGGAAGGCGTACGGGGCCTCCAGCACGACGTACTAGCGGTCGTGTACCCTCCGGTGCACCTCCGACTACTGGCCTTGGCAGCTCATCTGGAAGAACCAAGTCATTTGCCAACAAGAAGAGAGATAAACATGCAGCACAAGAAGATGATGAGACATTGCCATCGTTTAATGTTGGCGATGTACATGTTGGTGCATGGAGAAGGCTTAGAGAGGACAATCCCTATCGCTTTGAGGCACCCACTTACACAGGGGGAGATAAATTTTTCTGGACCAAGACACAGCAAGTGATGTGGGAAGAGTACTACGACACCAAAGAGCACATGAAGAATGGTACCATTTTTATGCCCAAGGCCATCAAGGATGTTCTTACAATACATGAAGCCACCAACTATCGTTTTGTGGTTGAGACCTTGAAGCGGATGGGGCTGTATGAGCTTATCTGCCTGACGCCTACTGATGGGTGCTTGATGACCCACAAGTATAGGGGGTGTATCGTAGTACTTTCGATAAATAAGAGTGTCGAACCCAACGAGGAGCAGAAGGTGTTGACAAGCAGTTTCGATGAAGGATTCACTATAAATGCTCACAGACAAGTATTCAGGGGGTTTTGATATAGCAGATGAATAAAGTACAAATAAGTAAGGTGCGAGAGAAATAATTGCAGCGAGTGGCCCAATCCTTTTTAGCACAAAGGACAAGCCGGTTTGTTTACTTATAATGACCAAACGTTCTTGAGGACACACGGGAATTTAGTCTAGTGCTTTCGCTTCATATAGCTGATTAATCTTCATTGTTTTGATAAGTGTTTTGTGGGTGAACCTATGCTAATGTACCGCCCTTCCTAGGACTAATACATACTTGTGATTATACCCCTTGCAAGCATCCGCAACTACAAGAAAGTAATTAAGATAAATCTAACCACAGACCTTAAACTCGAGATCCCGCTATCCCTCCTGCACCGATATACCAACGGGGGTTTAGGTTTCTGTCACTCCGGCAACCCTGCAATTGGCAAACGAATACAAGATGCATTCCCCTAGGCCCATAAATGGTGAAGTGTCATGTAGTCGACGTTCACACGACACCACTAGACGAATAACACCACAACTTAAATATCACAACATTGAATACTAACCAACATAATTCACTACTAACATTTAGACTTCACCCATGTCCTCAAGAACTAAACGAACTACTCATGAGACATCATATGGAATATGATCAGAGGTGATATGATGATGAATAACAATCTGAACATAAACCTTGGTTCAATAGTTTCACTCAATAGCATCAATAACAAGTAGAAATCAACACCGGGAGAGTTTCCCCTATCAAACAAACAAGATCAAACCCAAATTGTTACAACGGTGACGAGGTGCAGCGGTGGAGATGGCGGTGATGATGATGATGATGGTGGTGATGATGATGGAGATGATGTCCAGCTCGATGACGGTGACGATGGCGTCGATTTCCCCCTCCGGGAGGGAATTTCCCCGGCAGATTTCATCCTGCCGGAGAGCTCTTTTCTCTCTGGTGTTCTCCGCCCCGCGAGGCGGGCTCGTGACTCTTCGTGACTATCCTCCGGGGCTTAGGTTTTCGGGACGAAGATGTACGCGAAGAAAAGGAGGCGAGAGGGGGCTGTGGGCCCCCTCCTCACGAGGCGGCGCGGCCGGGCCTTGGGCCACGCCGGCCTATGAGATGGGCCCACCTCGGGTCCCCTCGGCTCCCCTTCCGGCTCCCTTCGTCTTCCGGAAAAATAGGATTTTTCATATAATTTCCGTCAACTCGTTGATCTTCCGAAATATTGTATTCCGACGGTGCTTTTTCCAGCAGAATCCCGGCTCCGGTGCGCGATCCTCAAATAATCATGAAACATGCAAAATAGATGAAATTACATAATTATCATCTCCAAATATGAAATATATCAATGAATAACAACAAATTATGATATAAAATAGTGATGCAAAATGGACGTATCAACTCCCCCCAAGCTTAGACTTTGCTTGTCCCCAAGCGAAACTGAACTCGGTAAACAAGACCACATGTTTATGGAGTGAAGAGTCGATAAATAAAATACGGACAAGAAGCATCATATTCACTCACACAAGGCATTCTAGTAGACAACTTTCTCATATAATTCAACTTGAAACAAGTAGAAGGTAATCACAAATAAAGGTGCATAAGGAATCATAATTGGTGATGGCAAACTCTGTTCTTGGTCAGAGAACAGTTAACAGATTATACTCATCTATTGAGCAGCGCTCTCATATTAAAGCTTATGGTAAACTTGCATACTCAATCATAGTAATCTCCTCATAATAACTTTCAAAGCTATATTCATTCAGATAAAATTTGTACTAAACAACACTACAAGAAAAGTTCTGATAGACAACGTCTCAAAATCGTCCGCTAAGGGGTATTTTTCGTCGCCTATGGGCCTAACCCGACGATATGGGTTCTGTTGTGGAAACTGCGTCAGGCAAAGTCCTACGACGATTTTTTCGGTCCGT
>NC_061514.1:207274207-207363166 GCF_022539505.1 Lolium rigidum
CTTACTCAACTAGTATATTCAGGCTTATGATGGTGTGTATTATATGCACAAAGCTGAATCTTCTTGGATTTTATTGGATTTTCATTGTTTTACTAGATCCATACATGAAGTTTGACTTTGATATGCAAATGCATGTTGCAATATCAAGTTCCTACTTGATGTTAAAGATCTAGAGGGTAATGGTATTCGTGTGAGGAAGTGACGAATTACAGTATATTTTGAAGACAAGATGAAGATTCATCAGATAAAGGAAACAAAGTTGTGGGAAGCAACCACAATACTCTGAAGGAAGTACTAATCAACATTCATGCTTTACCTCAACAGAGGAGTACTTTAGTACATGAGAAGCATGAAGGTGAGAAATATAATGATTATGGTGAAGCTGAAGCAGATCCATAGTCAACATAGAAGAGGGAATGCATGGGAAATCACTTAGGATACTATAATCATACTGTTAGCTAGTGGTTTTTCTTGCAAAATAAACCCTGAATGAAGGAAGGTGATATATATGAAATCATAGCAGGACATAAGAAGACCATAGTCGATATCGGAAGACCACAATTGGTATAGTATCAATACTGCGAGATAAAGTAGAAGATGTCTCGTCCGATTGATCGGAATCTATAATAGAATCCATTTTTAGATATCAAATAGCCACGAGTTGGTATAATAACCACAGCTGGTATCGGTTGGTAATTCAAATAGTCCACGATTTAATTAGTTGTAACAAAAGTTTGTGAACAAATAAAAATCTTGTCGACCAAATAGCTAGATATATAATCATTTAGTTGAAGGATTCACATTGGATGTCCACAATTGAGTGGATACACCACAAAGATTCTTCGCAAAACCTTAGAGGAATATAAACCATAAGCTAGACCTAGACCAATATTCTAACCATAAGTCCAATGGTTGGAGGAAAAGGAGTTGAAGACCTTAAGAAAACTCTAAGGGGTAGAGTAAAGATTAAGTTGGATGTACCATAACTCAATATTTTGCGGAAGATAGTTGAAGAAGGTCTGAACTGAGAGGAAGTTTGATCTTATTTTCATAAGATTATCGAACACTACTTTCAGAAGGATGTCAGACTAGAAGCCGAGGTTTATACCTCGAGGAAGTAAGAAGTGGACTATAACTTGAGAAAGTGAGTAATATTTACTCAGAAGTACGAAAGCTCAAGTAAGGCAAGCATAAAGAAGTTGGACGAAGAAACTACCATAGACCAAATAAATCCCAAGATGGTAAAAGAATGAAAAAGATTGAACATACCAATATCAAAGACTAATAGAATGATTCCTTTCATGAAACCTAAATAACCCAAAATAGTTATAGGTATCAACTATAAACCATGATTGGATGGACTAAATTAGTCTAATCCATTCTTAGGAAAATAAACCATCACGACCATTCCATGTTTAGTACCTTACCAAGTACCATTATTGCAGTTTTGGTAGTAAGGGAAAACAAAGACATGTTTATCAATTAGGAGTTTATTATCAAATTAGTCCTCAGTTAAGACTAGCAGCACCGAGAAAAAGTCACATCATTGATTTTTTAGTGAGAAGGGAAACAAGCATATAGAGTTGAAAGAAATCAAATAATCAAAGTAAGAACCATGGTTCGAGAGACAAACCTTAATGGATTCCAGGAAGAATCTGGACAAGGGATATATTCAATTATATCCGAGTGAGATCATTACGGAGTTCGAGAAAAGTTTAAGTCCGCATAAGTCGGAACCACACTCCGAAACGTGAGAGAGATCAAACTTCGAGGACGAAGTTTAGTTTAAGGGGTAGAGACTGTAATATCCCGGGTATTGGGGTTACAAAAATAGAGGAAACAGATGTGTGCATTGCATTCATGCATAGAAAATCTGGGAATTTTCGCGCTTTAAAGTAAAACAATCCACGATGAATCGAAGTTTCACTTGACCTTGGTGGAATTGAAGTAGCTCATCAAGTCAAGCGCTATAAACCTCAAAGTGACTTTGCTAAAACCTTGCTTTGGGTAGAGATAGTTTGATCTAAGGGGTTAGATCAAATAGGACTGATAATCAACACAACAACACTTTACCCAATGATCAATGACTTGATATTATAAAATCTTATAATATGGCAATCCTTGCCATAACATATGAACATCAATTCAATTGCGGACCAAGTATCAATAAAATGGAGAAACCATTCTTGGCTATCTTCTCTATGCCTTAAACTAATCCATGATCCTACCATGAGACCTCATGGTATTCATTCCACTTCAACATTGGAATTATAACAAGGAGATCCACTTAAGAAATATATATTTTTCTCTATTCCAAATAGTTTTACATCAAACCTAGAGAGGTGAGAGTTCTACTATAATTATTAGAGAATCAATACCAAACCTTGAGCTAAACCTTGGATATACATCCAAGTATTCAATCATCACCTTTAAGAGGAACCCTAGGATCTTATTCAAGATATTTCCTAGAGAGAGAACCCATTTATGTTAACCATAGATATTGGTGACTACCTCATCATCTATGGAGCCTAACCTTAGGTTAGTATTGAAGTCCTTCCAAATGAGAGAGACCATTCATACCACTCTTAGCTTTACCTAATTAAGAATAAAGGACAACCTTTGAACAAAAGTATTAGGTTGTAAACCATTCCCCTTGGAGTGGTGAGATAATCTAATATCACATGGAATAATATCATATCCATGAATTGATAGAGTAAGGAGGAGGTTAATTTAACCAAGGTAACCAAGTGGAGTTTTAGGCTTGATACCTGTTGAGATATTGGGAATACACCATAAACCCTAGAATAACCATTCCTATATGAGAGAGCACAAGCTTTGGTACTACACTCAAGTTAGTTGAGGCAACACTTGAGTTTGAAGGAAAAAAAAACTATTCATATACCCGGATGGTAATAACAACATTGTCTAAGTAGAACCCTAACGAATATCTCGGGCATTCTCCTGGGATATAATCTATTGAGACAACCATAGCCATGTCCACCCAAGAAACTATAAGTGAGATATTATACCCTAGTTGATCAAGACAATACTTGATCATGGAAGTGATAACCCATTCCATTAGAAATAATTTAGGAAGCTAAACCTTGATCATTATAATTTGAGTGATGATCATAAACCCTAAGAACTTGAGGTAAAGATATCAAGAACAAGTGGATCATGTCAAACCATGATCATGCTCTTGAAGTATGTGAGGATAAGTTAAACCCTAATAGGATAAGCAGATATCATTAGCCACATGAAATTCTAAGGAGATCAATAATAAACAACCCTAGGCTTAGATTCCAACCTTAACTTGTGAACCACTTGGTGATCACATGTATAATTCTACCACATTTACATTCCATCTATTCTTCACTTAAGAACCTAAGAAAACCTTAGAGTAAAATTCCATATTTAATATGGTGAGAAACCATCCATCCATAAGACCAAAGTTAACTATAAAAAGAACTATAACTATTATAGTTATTTTAATGATTAATTGAGGATAATAATAGAAGTTAATTGGTAGAAGGTAAAACCAATTCCCAAATCCTTAGTAATTAGGGAAGCACAGGAAATATTAAGCAAGTACCCACCTTATCATGGTTAGGGAGATTAACCCTAGCACATGCAATATGGTGTCAACTCATCTATACAACCTAGAATTAAATCTCAACCCTAGTTTGAGCATCATTTGGGTGATCACAACTAGAACCTAAGCCACAATTGAGATTCAAACCAATTGCCATTAGGTAAACATAATTAGAACCCCAGAATTGCACTCTAATTAAAACCTATACTTAATTTGGAGCATAAGATAAACCTCATTTAAACCCTTTAGTTAAACCATGTGTGGTGATCAACCACTTACCTTTTGTAACCAAGACCAAGCCATTATGGGGACAATATCTACTTTAGACATTTTCAAAGATAATAAGAGTGCAAGCCTTGAGAAATTATCTTTAGGTCCCAAAGTAAAGGAAACTTGAATTGTCACTATTAAAATGTTTATTTGAAAACTTATCCATATTCAAAACATAAAATGAACAACCATATGGTCGGGAACATTGCCAGGACTCGATGGTATTCCTACTATGAATAATCCATCAAGTTCAATTGATTCAAATAGAATTATAGTCCAAATGAAAAAGGAGTTTAAAGGAACACCTATCTCCATGCCTATTTGATATATATGCAATAGAATCAAATAAAAAAATTTGTTTCAAATAGAAAAGTGATGTAGAGATCATTGCACTACATCTTAATGGAATCAATATATTAAGAAACCTGCAAGTAAAACATAATTCAAATTAATCTCAAAACAGAAAATAGAAAATAATATAAAACAGAAAAAGAAAAGAGGAGAGAAGGACTCACCTGACTTACCTGGAAGGCCACCGAGCCCAGCAGCAGCCCATGGCCCAACGCCACTTCGCAGCCAACACAGCCACGATACCTCTTCGTGGATAATACCGTAGACGAAGTCCTCGTCTTCGTCTTGGCCACCGTCGACGCGCGTGAGGACGACAGCGCACGACGGCGAGCTCCACGTCCCGGCCGCCGTTGTTGACCTGGGCGACCATCGATGAACGCAGGAGCCCTATAAATACTCGGCCGAAGCCCTCCTCGCTCCTGTTCTTCCTTTTCCCCAATTTCACAAACCCTAGCCGCTCCGGTCATCTTCGTCGTCACCGATTAAGGCCACCTCGAGCACCGCCGTGAAGCTCTGGAGCTTCGCCTCGTCCCCAGCAACCTTCTCGTCGACGCACGCTTGCCGGGAAGCCTCGAGGTCCTCGAATTGCGACATCAATCCCCCGCCGGTAACCACCAGTCGACGCCGTTCTCCGTCGACAGAGACCTTCCCGAGCCTCGCCGACCACACCAACACGCTCCTCGGTGAGCTCGTGGTCCTCCCGATACCCCCACCTCCCTTAATTGTGCCATGTATCGTCTTCGCGCCGTGAGACCGTCTCCGCCGCCGCAGCAAGTTCATCGCCGGCCATGCTCCGGTGGTCATTAGCGGGCGGCGCCGGTATCAAAATGCTCACGGTGTTGTACTCGGTTTGAGTAGGATAGCTAGATAGGCCGCGCGAGCCCGGAACGGCGGCGCCGTCGCCGACCTCCCGCCGGCAGTAGGCCTCCAAGCCACCTCATCGATTTTGACCGTGGTCGGATCCAACGTGGCTGCCACGGCGGAACTTGGCCCACTAGTCGGTGGCTAGGGGTAGTTATAATCGGGTACACTTAGTCATGTTTCGTTTTATAATTTCAAATTCAACAATTACTGCAACTTTACAAATTCGTATAAAATCCATATTAATTCAGAAAAATACAAATGAGATATTAAAATTCTTAGAAAAGAAAACTCTATCCAATAAAAATATAAAATGAAATTTTTATTTTTAATAAAAATTCCCTTATTTAATACCTATTAATTAAGCCTTTAATTTTAATTCTAAATTCAATTAAAATTCAATAAATAGTAAAGATTTCCAAAATTAAATAAAAACCAGGAAAGAAATAAAGAAAACATTAAACTTATTTTCTTTACTTATTAATTGTTAAATCATTATTAGAAGAATTTAAACCCTAATTAATAATTACCTTAATTATTAAATTCATTAAAAATAATAAAATGTCAAATCTAATATCATTTTTATTTCAAACCCATTAATAACTTCAACTTGATAATGAAGTTATTAATCCTAGAATTATAGGGTAATTAGGAAACCCTAGTCCCATTTGAAACAAAGTGATAACCTCATAATTTCATGTAGAACCCTATCACTAGCAAATTAGTATTCCAAGTATGCATACCATTAAACCAAGGTGATCAACTAGGATCAACCAAGTGCAAACCCTAGATCCTATTACCAAAACCATCATCCTTATTTATCCCTATTTAGCATCACACCATTGTGATGAACCCTAACAAACAACCATACCTACTATTTTACTTTACATAAACCTGTTCCACTAAACCCTACTAGTGTGAGATACTTATGAACCATCCTATTTAGGAACCAACCATTCTCTACTTAGAGATCCAATGGCTAATACAAGACAACCTCCACCTTAATTGAAATACTTCTTATTAATTAAGAAGTATGTTCTTCAAAAGTTATTCTTTTGAAGAAAATAAAGAATCATCATCAATCCTCGCCTAATAGGACCTATAAACCCTAGTCAGTTATCACTAGCAAGATAAACCAACCCCGACAACGACCATGCATAATGAATTGCTTAGATGCCTAGGCTTATCTCAACCTTACAAGCCCTAGTTGCTCGATGAATCCAACTATGTTGTGATCCATATTATACTTACTCCGTAAACTACTTGGAACCAGTAATAAATTATAGCAAACCACAAACCTAATTACCATACTTGTTCTTTATCAAATTACATGTTCTTCAAAAGTTATTCTTTTAAAGTATATGATAATCAATCATTAACCATGCCTTATAGTACTAAAACTCGACCACTCGTTCCTTACTTGTTAACATTATGCCAATAATCATTCTCTTTGTGCTCAATTGATTATTATGCTTTATTATCAACCTGTTTATAATACCAAGTAATCACACCTGAATAAGAACCTTGTATGTGAATCACTCTAAAAGTACAACACACCCTAAACCAATCATTACCACTCACTAATCCTAAATCATCGGGGTTAGGACACGTTTAGAGCGATTGCATCTCATACTTATGCATTATTGCATCCTTGCCAATCTTTTAAACATCGTCCTTACCGGACGATGATGCTATTTCAGAATTTGGAGTTATTGCGTATCGAAGACCTTGTCTGCATAATCTTGCAAGTCAAGAAAGGCAAGTTCATCACTTGCTCATGTCATTTGAGTATTTCTATCAAATTAATTGCAAAGTACTATGGTTATCACTATTGCATAAAAATCAAAACCACTACTTTCATAACTATGAATATGACTATGTGGTGGGCAATGGAACCATGGATTGTGTTGATATGGTGGAGGTTCCATTGCACGGGTTTATATCCATCTAGGATTAAACAACAAATGTCGCCAGATGATTCTTGTGCCGTAATACCCGTGTTAGCCATAAGATCCGGAGTGGGACGGAGTAGTCAAAAGTGTTTCCACCTCTCGTTCATCAACGGAAGCGCTTTACCGTAGACACTTGTATCCGTCGGGGCAAGCGGTTGGTCGGGGAAGCCTTAAGTCCCCACGGCATAGTCCGTAGACACTTGTCGCTCGAAGTGCAAGCGGTTGGCCGGGGAGGCCTTAAGTCCCCACGCGTATTGCGGTCTATGATGGGTTGCAGCTACCGGCGAAGGAGTTTGGTTAACAAGTCCCAAACTGTTGTCGTGGTCGGGGTCCACCCGTGAGTGGGAATAATGGGACCGGCGAGGACCCAGGGTCGGGGTATGCAACAAAGGGTGGGTGTTCGAGGTAGCGGAGGAACATGATTGGCTAGACCTTATACCGGGCCTCACACCAAAGGAAGTGTGGACGGGTAACGTGCTCGGTTGGCAACAAGGTTAAGATCTCTTATGGGTAAAGCAACACACCTCTCGCAGAGTGTAAAGAACCGTGACTGTCACTCCCCGTTCCGGGATATGGAACTGCGAACGCGGCCGGAAAGGAGCTCCATGAAGTTCTAGTAAACCGGTGAAGGTCGGCGGACATAGTTCTTCCGAATAAAAGCAACCTTTTGAAGAAATGGTTATGAAAACTTGCATTGGTATTAGACTTTCTCGGTCTAATGTCGTAGCTAGTGCATTAAACACCTCTTTCCTATAATGAACTTGTTGAGTACGCTCGTACTCATCCCACTCTTAAATCCCCCGCTTAGATATGGAGGCATCGAAGGAGGATCTACAGTACAACCCGAAGACCGAGGAAATCAACAACTACTTCAAGGGACATGAACCTGTCAGAGGAGTCAAACACCGCATCCAACAAGGAGACAACCTAGATTAGCAATAGAAGGAACTAGCTTCCTAAACTTAGCTCCTATTTAGCTAGAATCTATTCATAGCCTCTGTAGCTAGTTAAATACTCTAAAAATAGAGTTCGTGTTAGGATTAGACTACGAGTCATTCTCCTGGAGTTTATTTGCGGATTTACCTCATTGTAAAGTAGGAGGCCGTGCCTGATCTTCCGTAACAGAAGTCCGTATGTAATTCTATAGACATGCCTTGGACCCGCATATGTTTCTGTTGTACCACTCTGAGCGATATAATACTCGTGGAACGGTGTTTCATGGGTGTTATATCAGACTTGCATACTACACCATGCAGTGGTATGCCGGGTCACCACACGGGTCTACGGGTTAAAGGGTATGGGTTTCATACCTCCATACCCGCCTCCGCCAGACCCGTTGGGTCAGATAATTTACCATTAAGAAACCCATGGAGTTTTTTCTCACCATACCCTCCTCCATTTGATGCGGGTACCCACCGGGTTAACGGGGGACGGGTACCCATTGCCATCCGGACGCACAAACGAATGAGACCTGAAATGTCGAAAATGCCCCTCGCGGGCGAGCAAAACCGCAAGCGACATGCTCGGTTCCTCTCGTCGCCGCTAGACCAACAAACCAAGGTGATGTTTGTGAAATACTAGAAGGTATTCGGCCCTAGTTGTAGGCTAATTTGACAGGCTAGAAGAAGGCCCGCGTGCTTGACGTGCCACGGCCCGGCCCGTTTAGCGTTGGTGCCGTGCCCGGGCCTGGAATGCAGGCACGCGTGCCGGCACGGCCGGCCCGCGAGCTTGACGGGCCATGGCGTGCCGTGCCGGGCCAGGCACGTGAAGCCAGTGCCAGGCTGGTGCCGGGCCGGGACGGCCCGTTGGCCAGGTATGCCTGCGACCCAAACGGACGCGCTGGACCGTCCGTTTTGGGCCCTCCGTCCGCGTGTTCGTTTGGATCGCGCACTGCGCCCAACGCGGCAGATTTGGGTCGCGGCGTCGTATAGTAGTTATTTGCCTCTAAATTCACTATAAAAGCATAATAAATTTTAAAAAATATATAAAATAGTTCAAATGCTCAAAATTTATTACATAAGTTTATTGTCCACGTATTCAATGACAAAGTATTATTCAAATAAAATGTCAAAACGATACAAATGCTCTAGGCTTCGGGATTTCCTTCATCATTGTTGTTTGCAGCATTGTTGCCTACATGCTGCCACATGTGCTCGACCAAATCAGCCTCGAGCTGGTTGTGTACAGTTAGATCCCGAATTTCATGGTGCGCAGCCGGACCACCTTGAGGAGTAACCAACTCTCCCTGGCCATCTCACTCATTATTAAAGAGTGAATCATCCCGCTCTACCTCAACAATCATGTTATGCATGATTACACAAGCGGTCATCACCTCCCACATAGTTTGCACACTCCAGTGCTCGCGGCGGTGTCTCACGATAGCCCAACGAGCTTGGAGGATGCCAAACGCCCGCTCGACATCTTTCTGGGCTGCCTCTTGCTCTGAGTTGGGTTTTCAGATTGTCTTCACGAGTGTAGCCCAAGGTGGATAGATACCATCAGCAAGGTAGTACCCCTTGGTGTAGTGGTGGCCATTGATCTCAAAATCCACATCGGGGACCGACCGTACGCTGGCCTATCAAACACGGAGAGCGCCGCAACGACATTGATGTCATTGTGCGAGCCAGCTATTCCGAAGAATGAGTGCCAAATCCATGTGTTATGTGGAACAACAGCTTCAAGAATCACTATGCACCCCTCAGAATGGCCGCTGTATGCCCCTGCCAACCAAAGGGGCAGTTCTTCCACTCCTAGTGCATGCGATCTATGCTCGCCAAGCATCCCAGAAACCCCCGGAAGCGTTGATTGACAACGGACGAGCCGTGTCCTCTGCATTAGGTTGTCGGAGATACTCGTTCTCCGAACGAACCGATCAATGCTCCGCGAACCCGTACATCGCTTCCAAGCAGGTGGACTCACTCATGCGCGTGCACTCATCTACGAAATCACCGGCAACACCATATGCGAGCATCCTAATCGTCGCTCGTGCATTTCTGGTACGAAGAGAGGCCTACCTTGCCAATGGCATCCACTTTCGCGCAGAAGTAGTCGTCGTAGAGCTTGACGCCATCCATTATCCGGCGGAACAACGGTCTGGACATCCGAAAACGACGACGAAACATGGCCGGCGTGAACAATGCCTTGGACTCAACCTTGTATCTTCTCATACTCTATCATAATATCTTGAGGTGTATATAAAGAATCCTTCACTTGGAATCAAGCTCTCAAGATCTTGATCATTCATTGCTTATCACATAAGATAGAGCATGGCTAATATTGAGTTCCACATAAGAACTCCATCTTCATTTATTCTTCTTGATCATATCACATATATATCTTCAAATCGATGATCTTGATGCCAATACACAAGGTGTATCTTTATCTTCATGGCATCCATACTAGAATCCAACACATGGAATACAAGTAGTACCTATGGAATATTCCTTCATATAAACTCAATGACAACATTAGTCCATAGGGGTTGTCATTAATTACCAAAACCACACATAGGGGCAATATACCCTTACAATCTGCCCCATTTTGGTAATTGATGACAACCACAATAAGAGGGTTTATATAATAAATATTAGAGACAAGTACGCAACTTATCCGAGAATAAGTTGTATACAAGAGGTTGTATTTGATATGGTCAAGTAACACAAAGCTACTATCCCATATCAAAACCAACTCTACTCACACAACTACAACTAATGCAAGGGATGTGAGTAGAACCAATATATATAGAGCAAACTCCCCCACAATGTATGCACGTGTGATGAACATGAATTCGTTGCGTACATTGTCAAGATTAACCTTTGGGACAGTTTCCACTATATATATATACAACCATGCAAGACATATAAATATGGAATGCATGAGAGGCAAAACACTTAAGCACAAACCAAACTTAAGAATAAAAGCATTCCCTTAAACCCTCTAAACTTCTCCCCCATTGGCATCAAGTGCCGAAATGGGTGAAAATTTTAGAAAGTCAATATAATGTGAGTTCCTCCCCAAGGTGTGCATTTCTCATAATTTGAGTGGAATCAAGTGCACATATCCAATGACGAATACTTGAAGGAAGTCAAACTATATTGAGGATCAAAGATTGCATAGAGATAACATGATGAAATAAGCTTCAACAAATAAAGCAAGCAATCAAAGATCCAATTGGACAAACAAGGATATCATGATAAGAGAGATATAGTGCTCTAAATAAAAATAAGGAAGCTCCCCAAGGTTCGTGCATAATTTATAATGTTTGAATTTTGAATACAATATGCACAAACATGGAATCCTTACTCCCTCTATATTATTTAGAACATGACCAAGATAAAGAGTGTCGTCGTGGTGAACAGACAGATGCCATGGGATGGCTTAAGTTGGGGCCGAATGTGCGCTAGAGGATTCGGGGGAGGGTTTTGGTAACACAAGGGTGGAAATTGGGTGGAATACCGGTATCTCTATTGATTAACTTGGCCTTGGCCAGAGGTTGAAGAAGAACAGTACAAGCTCTATCTCTATTGCTAACTTGCCTTCTGTCTACTGAGAGTGCGATCCCCCGCGCAAGGGTGTGCTCCCTCTCTTTATATAGGGGAGAGGGTGGCTTACAAGGGAAGAAACCCTAACGGCATCTTTGACTAGACAAACTACTTTACAAAGCCTCTTTGGCGGCGAGTGACGCCGGTATGTCTTTAATCAGGAATGCTGACATCCTCCGGTACCTTTTACGTCATCTTCTGCTTTGTCCTCAGAGCTTCGATTAAAGCTGAAGTGCTTCGCTCATCCTTGTCCTCTAGCTCTTGAGAGAATCTTTGACTAGCTTGCCTACGTGCTACAGTGTAGCCTATACCGGTACTCCGGCACCTTCTTAGCCTATTCCGGTATACCCCTTCTGGGATACCGGCATAGTTTCTCCTTAGCACGAACTCAAGTTCCTTATCCGGAATAACTTTTAAAACGGTACCTCAACCAGCCTAAACCAGGAAAGTTCGGCATGCCTTTGGCATACCGGGGGTCATCCCCCCAACATTAGTCCCCGAAGCTGGTATAGTCCGGTGGATCCTATCCGACGGACCATGCCAGGTTCCCACTTCTTAACGTACCGGTTTAACTCTTCCGGAAGCCAGTTCGAAACCTTCCGGCGCCTCTGCCAAACCCATCTCACCATACCGATCTTTTCCGGTAGCTTTGCTATTAACTCTCCTCGGCAAAGTCGAGAATATCTCGGGAACAGTGCCTGTGAGAGACATGCGCACTGTTTCTGACGCGCCAGTGTTAGGGGTCACTTCCCTTCGACTTCTGCGCTTGCATTCAATGTGCCATACCGGATCCTCGCCGCCGTTCCGGATCCGTGTGGCCTCCCTGTGGCATCTTAGTTTTACGCGTGTAGCCCCGTGCCACGTGGCAGTCCACGAGGCGAAGCACCGCGGGCCCAGCGGTTGTCGGCCCATGAACCCCTTCTCTACTTAAGGGCACGACAGCTTCCTCTTCATCTCCTTCCTCGCATTCCCAACTCCCTAAGCGCTTAGAGCCCTTGCCATTCATGCTCCTCTCGCCGTCGCTCGCCGCCAAGGCTCCGCTCTCCGACGAATCTCCGAAGAAGCTCGCGGAGATTCACCGAAACTTCTTCGTCTCCTCCGTTCAGAGTTTCGTACGGCAACCCTTTCTTCTCCTTCTCCGTCCGCCGCCCTTAGCCGCTAGCCCGCTGAGCTCCGGTGGGCCATCGCCTTCATCGTTCGCCGCCACCCTCAGGTTAGTTCCGCGGACGCAGCACTCTTCTCCCTTTACCATATTGCTCTCGGGTCGGTAGTGTATTTACCTCCTTTTTTTCTTTTGTTTTTCCTCTTACTGGTAGATCTTCGCGAGAGGCTAGATTTGGGGAAACCAGTTTGTAGGTAGATCTTGGAACTTTAGGCAAGTATGTCTTCCGAGGACTATGTATTGGAATCCCTCGCTAGCAGTCACCATACCGAGACCCCCACCGCTTCTTCCAGGGAGGACATCCCAGCTGACCAAGCTTCCGACGGGCTCGAGGCGGACCTCGCCCAGATGGAAGATGATACCGGTAGCTCCGCTCAGTTTACCGGTACCTCAGGAAAAGAAGCCGGTAGTTCGAGCTGAGGCGCTGCCGCCCAATCTTCCGCCATCGATCTTGACTCCTATACGCGCGGAGCCTGGATGGGTTCCGACGTGACCCAGGCGGAAATCGACTGGCTCTACCGTTCCCGGAGGATACCGGAAGAGGTATTCGCCGGATTCCCGGGAAGGAGCAACAGCCCGAGCCCCGGCCAGGCGAGTATGTGGTCTTCGCCGCTCATTTTGAGCGCGGCCTGGGCCTTCCGACGTCGGATTTCTTCCGGCGCTTCCTTGACTTCTATGAACTTCAGCCCCACCACCTTCCGGGCAACTCGATCTTTTACCTTTCTTCCTTCACCTCTTTCATGGAGGGATACACCGGTATCACTCCCTCCGTAGATAACTTCTCTTACTTTTATTATCTCCGGAAGAATTCTATCCAAGATAGGAAACTTCCGTACCCCAAACCCTTCGTCCGGTGCGGGGGTTGCATCCTCGTCTCCCGTCCCGGAGCAATTTTTATAAACTCTCCGGTTTGGAATCTGTCCGGACTTGGCAGAGGTCCTTCTTCTACGTCCGGAATGGTGGTCTGGAAGACTTCATCAACCTTCCGGCATATGTTCCCGGGCCCCCCTCCATGAAGAACTGGCTCGACAACCCTTGGGACGACAAGGAGTCCCAACGGGTGGCCGGTTTTGTTGACACAAACAAGGAAGAGACTAACCTCTGCGCGGAAGACCTGGTTCGGGCTTTTCTCTCGCGCCGGTGCTGCCCCTTCAGATGCCGCGCCCACAAGATCAGCCGGATGGGCCCGATGGACCCGACAAGGATTACGACTCACCGGTTGAGCTTTACCGACTTGGTCCTTAAGGCCAAGCGATTTTCCGAATCTACCGAGTCCCAGCGGAAAGTACGGGCTGGTCCCTTACAGCCGCAGGAACTCTCCCCCACACCGAGTAAGACCTCGGGATCTTCGGAAAACCTTTTACCGGTATAGCTATGAATATTTTGTTCTAACTTTTTATTTTTGTATTTCAGAACTTCCGCCGGATCGCCAAGGAGGAGCCGGCCTCTTTCACTCCCGACCGGCGCTTCCGGGACGACTGCGACGCTGACCCCTACGTGAAGAAGCACAAGATGGGTCCGACATACACCAAGCTCCCCGGTAACTTCCCAACTCCTCGTTCGGCAAATGATTCCGGTTCTGACGATGAGGTCACTATCCTTGAGGTATTTTGTTCACCCGTTTCCTTATAAACTGTTTCTCTGTAGATCCTCGCTCAGCCGACGTAAACCCCCAGGTCGTAGAGCGCGCGGTTCCTCTGCAAGCCGAAGTTGGCCAGGAGTTCCTAGACAACCTGGCCTCCCGGGGGCGCAAGAACAAGGCTCTGGCCCCTGAGGCCGGCTCCAGCGAAGCTCCCCCCGCCAAGCGCTCCAAGAAGGACGGCGGCGGCAAGCCCTATAGCAGGAAGCGGTATCGCAGTCAGATGCCGGTCGCTAGCGGGTAAGTGATACGTCCAAAACGTATCTATAATTTTTGATTGTTTCATGTTAATATTATGCATTTGACACTTATTTTTGTATTAAGTTTATGATTTATTTGGACTAACCTATTAATAGTTGCAAAAGTGCACAATTTTCTTGTTTTACACTTTGGTGTGTAGGAATTATCAAGAATACAAGAGGAAACCTTGTTGGAGTCGAATTGGAACTTTGCTGAAATCTGTCCCAGAACTGTTTTCGGAGATTGTCTGTTTGACCCTCGAAGATGACCTCCAACGGAGTTGGACCTGAAGAGGAAGTTGTAGATAATTTTCTGCTGAACGTTCTGGAGTTAAAACTCGGCCCAATCGGAGTTCGGACGCGGCCTGTAGGCCCGTTTTGGTGGAACCCTAAAGGGGTGACGGAAATCCGAGAATCTATATAAAGGGAGGAAACCTAACTCGTGGAGGACACCTCCACCCACGAATTTCAACCACCAAAAGCCACGTTTTTGCCTCTCCCATGGATCCCATCTCCATGGGGGAGGGCTCCCTTGAAGCCATGAAGGAGAGAGGCTAAGGAGGGGCGCTCCCCAACCTTGCCGGCGGCGGGGAAAGGAGTTCCCCGCGCCGTCGGCGCCGCCGCCGCCCTGCGCCACCGCGCTGCCCTCTCCGACGTCTTCACCGCCATCTCCATCACCATCTCCTCCTTGTATTCAGTGGTTCATCCTCTCATAAACCTCTGTACCGTCCTATGTAAACATGGTGTCTGATGCTATAATATTCATCCTGTGATCTATGTCATGTTTATGTAGTATATTTGTCTTTTGATTGCTTTGTTGAATGTCTATGGTTCATTAGAGTTGTATGTTGATATGGTACTGTCCTTTGGTGTCCATTATACTTGTGCGCGCATGGATCAACACCATAGGGTTAGTAGTATGTGCAAAGGAAGGGGGTAGTCCTGCCGGAGCGACAGAAACCTGAGGGCTCAAACCAGTTAGTTGCATGTATGGGAGTAAGAGGACCATAAACTTAAGGCTATGGTTGGAGAAACCTTAATGCATTGTTAGTATTTACGGATGTTTCCTAACAATCCAATCATATAGTACTTGTAATCCCAAGTAGTAGAGCGCTTGTATATTTAGCCTCTCCCACATTAAAAACTACATCAAAGACAATGAACTAAATGTCTTCACTAATTAATCTTGAACAAAGCCACCACAATTACCACCACTTTTCCACACTCATGGTACTGTTAGTATATGGTTACTTAGTGTACTTTATTGCTGCAGCACTAACATTTACTTTCATGTATTTATTATCTTGTAAAGCTATCTCTCATACCCGTATTGCTACCATAGTTTTATTTCCTAGATAATGCAAACGTTTAGTGCGCGTAGAGTTGTATCAGTGGTTGATAGAACTTGAGAGAATACTTATTCTACCTTTAGCTCCTCGTTGGGTTCGACACTCTTACTTATCGAAAAGGCTACACACGATCCCCTATACTTGTGGGACATCAAGACCTTTTCTGGCGCCGTTGCCGGGGAGCCATAGCGTAGGTTAATGTTCTTGTGTGCACTTGTTTGCTTTATCTCTAAGTAGTTTTTATTTTCAGTTTTAAGTTGTTCTCTATCTTAGTATGGATAGGGAATGCGAATTACAAAAAAAAATAGTTGTAATTGTTATCTAAAAGTTTTCAAAAAGAAAAGTGATTGGAAAGATGAGTATTGGTTAAGTGGGGGTCGACCTTGAACACTTGTGTTCATGCCTATGAAACCAAAACAAATATTTCTATGGAAGCTTCTCATCCAAAAACATGTAAATATTGTGTATATGCCTCTGTACATAGAAATAAAATTGGTTATAACAATCTCTAGTAGAAAGTTGATGCTAGATTTGGATTTCTGCACATAGACAGATTTTTTTCTGTCCACCGTTTTGAGCTTTAAAAATTCCAGAAAAATTGAAACATTCTGAAAAATATTCTTGCGTGATCCTCAGATATGTACGCAACTTTCATTAGTTTTGACATTTCTGATTTGAGGTACGTAGATAGGTCGAAAAATTCGATCTTTACTGACTGTTCTGTTTAGACAGATTTTGTGCTTGTCTGTAAATAAAATCGTGATAAATCTCAGATTATTATTTTGACCTGAAATTTTTTGTGCATAAACCTGAGATTATTACCTGTCTTTCATTAGTTTTGAGTTTCTTCATTTGATCTACATAGGTATTTCGTTAAGTGTCATCTTTACAGACTGTTCAGTTTTGGCAGATTGTCATGCTTATTTAGTATTGTGCTTATACTCAATGTTTATAATCTTTATTTGATCACTAAATTTTATAAATTGGTTAATATACAGTAGGTAATCTTCAATTAAACTTGTCAAAGCTTGAACATGAGTGGATTTTATTTAATGAGTACTAACCCTACTAATAAGTTCTGTGAAGTTTTATGTGGATGTAGCTTATAAGATCTAATCAATATGGTGATATGAGATGAATAAGAAGACGCAAAAGCTCAAGCTTGGGGATGTATAGGTACATCCCAAGAACATATTCAAGAAGATACAATCATCTAAGCTTGGGGATGTCCGAGTCATCCCCCTATTCATCAACTAACATGAGGTTGTCTCGTTCATACTCAATATTACCCGTCCACATGATATGTATTGTCTTAACTTGTATTATAATTGCTTTTATATGTCTTGGTTTTACCTCTTTTTTTTAGTTTTCTTAGGCTCTTTATTTGGTTTCAATTACTTGTTTGCTTTCACATATAAATTCGAAACAACAAAAATATTTTCTTTTGTTTTGCTTCTTTGTTAGGCTCTTTATTTGGGTGTTACTTTTGGTTTTCTTTTAGAGTTTTCCTTGCTGTAGCTAGCATGTTTAGGTCTTTTTTAGCCTCTGGTCTCTTAGTTTATCAAAAATAAAGTACCAAATTTTACCCATTTAGCTTAGTTGATATATTTGTAAAAAGTGATTTTCTGTTTTCAGGATCTACTGCTCATTGCGCGATTTTTCATGTTTTACTGGTAGTTCTAAAAATCACGAAAAAATTACTGTTTATGTATCACCTAATTATATGCATGCAAAAAAATTGGATAAAATTTCGGACATGTTTAAGTGCACCTAATAATTACGTTTTCCAGCTGCTGTTTTTCTGGACAGATTCTGACTTTTGTTGCAAGAGTGGCCTCTTTTCGTTTTCATTTGATTTTTATGGGTTCTTACCTTTCATTTATAATTTGGCCATTTAAGCAACCTTTCTGTAACTGATTTTTTTTTGATTTGGTTTAATAGCAGAACTTTGGAAATATTATCTATTGCACTAATGTCTAACCGCATAAAAAATGGGAAAGTTTTTGTGCTGAAGTTTTTCACAGAGAATGAAGGAACACCAAACTCTGAAATATTGAAGAATGGCCAAAGTCATAAGCTTGGGGATGTCCCCGCATCCCTCTTCATCAATAACCCCTCGGTTTGCAAACCATCAAACTTTGTTTTTTGAGCAACATATGAATTTGAGTAAACTTGAAGCGGCTGTATTTTATTATCTATTTATCTTAGCATCAAACACCGATTACATTAATAAATGGATCGTCACATATATTACTTATCTTATGTTTTCAACGTTTACTTGGTTAATGGATTATTTGATTGAACTTAAAAATGATGTGTGAATGATATTGTTTAGTAGTTATGCTTTCTTATGGATAGTCTCAACTAGCTAATAGTGTATATTATGATGTTAACATGTATTGTCCTGTTCATAAGATGGTATGGTATTGTGGTATCCTCCTCTGAATGATTCACTTGAATTGACTTGGCACATGCTCACGCATGCTCATGACTGAAAAACAAAAAGTCAATTAAGCCTTGATGATTTACTTTCCCTCAGAGTTCTAGTATCACTTTTATGCCTCCGTTAATTTTGTTCTGTCGCAAGCATGATTATGACGGATATTGCTCTCTTGATTGTCGCTTTCTAGTCTACTTCTAGTCTTCACTTGTACTGAGCAGGAATGCTGCTCGTGCTTCCAAATCCCTTAAAACCAAGTTATTCCAAAGAGTCCAGTATAAATTCCTATGCATGGCATTTTCAACCATTCCAAGTAAATTTTCATGTGCTACCTTTAAAACCTTCAAATTACTTCTCAATTTGTGTCAATGTTTTATATCTCATGAGGAAGTATGTGGTGTTTTATCTTTCAACCTTGTCATTTACTCCTGACAGACTTTCACCAATGGACTAATGGCATATACATCCATTTATCCAATAATTTTGCAAAAAGAGCTGGCAACGGGGTGCCCAGCCCCAATTAATTACAACTTTCATTAATAATTCTCTTCACATGTTTTGCCCTGATTTATCAGTAAGCAACTTAATTTGCAAATAGACATTCATCCATGGTATGTGAATGTTGGAATGCACCCGAGGATTCGGTTAGCCATGGCTTGTGAAAGCGAAGGTTGGGAGGAGTGTCACCTATAAATAAAACTAAAGTACATGTGTAAACAAAAGAGAAGAGGGATGATCTACCTTGCTGGTAGAGATAACGTCCTTCATGGGAGCCGCTCTTGAAATTATGGATGATAAGGGGGTTAGAGTGCCCACTACCATTCGTTGACAACAACAAACACTTCCTAAAACAATTTTACTTCTGTTTTAAAAATAAAAAGCTCTAGCATATGTTAATCCCTGCTTCCCTCTGTGAAAGGCCTATCTTTTACTTTTATGTTGAGTCACCATCCTTTCTTTGAGCACCTTTTTGAGAGCATAACTGTCATTCTTAGTGTAATATGCTTGTTCCAGAACGCGGTTAACTATGGCATAACTTTGATGCTTTTATCTTTGATATTCTTACTTCTAGTCTTCACTTGAACTTCAGAGATGCCTTGGCATTTATGTTTTGCTCCACAATTAAGGGCAAGCGAGATACCGCTCTACCATGCTTTAGTATGATCATTACAATCTTGTTGATGTTTATAAATTTCATATTATGAACTCTTAGTTCGTTGATACTTTTCATTAGGTAACATGATTGCTAAGTTTTATTATCCATACATCATGCAATTGTTAAAGACCTGATCACAACATTTACAATTAAAAATTATTTTGTTATCATTTACCTACTCGAGGACGAGCAGGAATTAAGCTTGGGGATGTTGATACGTCCAAAACGTATCTATAATTTTTGATTGTTTCATGTTAATATTATGCCTTTGGCACTTGTTTTTGTATTAAGTTTATGATTTATTTGGACTAACCTATTAATAGTTGCAAAAGTGCACATTGTTCTTGTTTTACACTTTGATGTGTAGGAATTATCAAGAATACAAGAGGAGACCTTGTTGGAGTCGAATTGGAACTTTGCTGAAATCTGTCCGAGAACTGTTTTCGGAGATTGTCTGTTTGATCCTCGAAGATGACCTCCAACGGAGTTGGGCCTGAAGAGAAAGTTGTAGATAATTTTCTGCTGAACGTTCTGGAGTTAAAATTCGGCCCAATCGGAGTTCGGACGCGGCCTGTAGGCCCGTTTTGGTGGAACCCTAAAGGAGGTGACGGAAATCCGAGAATCTATATAAAGGAGGAAACCTAACTCGTGGAGGACACCTCCATCCACGAATTTCAGCCACAAAAAGGCACGTTTTTGCCTCTCCCATGGATCCCATCTCCATAGGGGAGGGCTCCCTTGAAGCTATGAAGGAGAGAGGCTAATGGGCGGCGCTCCCCAACCTTGCCGGCGGCGGGGAAAGGAGTTCCCCGCGCCGTCGGCGCCGCCGCCGCCCTGCGCCACCGCGCTGCCCTCTCCGACGTCTTCACCGCCATCTCCATCACCATCTCCTCCTTGTATTCAGTGGTTCATCCTCTCATAAATCTCTGTACCGTCCTATGTAAACATGGTGTTTGATGCTATAATATTCATCCTATGATCTATGTCATGTTTACGTAGTATATTTGTCTTTTGATTGCTTTGTTGAATGTCTATGGTTCATTAGAGTTTTATGTTGATATGGTACTGTCCTTTGGTGTCCATTATATTTGTGCGCGCGTGGATCAACACCATAGGGTTAGTAGTATGTGCAAAGGAAGGGGGGTAGTCCTGCCGGAGCGACAGAAACCTGAGGGCTCAAACCGGTTAGTTGCATGTATGGGAGTAAGAGGACCATAAACTTAAGGCTATGGTTGGGGAAACCTTAATGCATTGTTAGTATTTACGGATGTTTGCTAACAATCCAATCATATAGTACTTGTAATCCCAAGTAGTGGAGCGCTTGTATATTTAGCCTCTCCCACATTAAAAACTACATCAAAGACAATGAACTAAATGTCTTCACTAATTAATCTTGGACAAAGCCACCACAATTACCACCACTTTTCCACACTCATGGTACTGTTAGTATATGATTACTTAGTGTACTTTATTGCTGCAGCACTAACATTTACTTCCATGTATTTATTATCTTGCAAAGCTATCTCTCATACCCGTATTGCTACCGTAGTTTTATTTCCTAGATAATGCAAACGTTTAGTGCGCGTAGAGTTGTATCAGTGGTTGATAGAACTTGAGAGAATACTTATCCTACCTTTAGATCCTCGTTGGGTTCGACACTCTTACTTATCGAAAAGGCTACACACGATCCCCTATACTTGTGGGACATCAATACCTCACGCCGCTCTTCTTGGAAGAGCTGGAGAGTCTTGGCCCTCTCTTCAAAGATCTCCCGTGGATGATCGTTGGAGATTTCAACCTTCTCCGCTGCCCCACCGACAAAAACACGCCTAATTTCGACCTCTCCCTCGCTAACGCTTTCAACGACTCCATCCGCTCGCTGGATCTTTTTGAGCTGCCCCTGCTTGATCGTTTGTACACTTGGTCGAACAAACGTGAGACGCCTACCGTCGCCCGCCTCGACCGAGCCCTTTTCAATCAAGCATGGATTTTGGCTCTTCCCAACTCCTCCCTCTCCTCCCTCCCTCGTCCCACCTCCGACCATTTTCCCCTCCTCGTCACTGCCTCCACTAAAATTCCCCGGGCGGCAAGCTTTCGGTTCGAGAATTCTTGGCTGAAAAACCCCATTTTCCTCCCCTCTACTCTTCCTGCCTGGGACAGTCCTCTGACCATCGCTGACGCTGCTGGAGATCTCGCTGCTCGCCTCAAGTCTTTCCGCAATGCTGCCAAGGTCTGGAAACGCAACCACCACTTCAACCCAAAATTCCAAAATAATTGCTCTTTTGTCATCGATTTACTTGATCTTTTTGAAGAGACTCGGCCTCTTTCGGCGGAGGAGCTTGCTTTGCGTGTGTCGTGCAGGGACACTTTAGAGCGGCTGATCCTGGAGCGCGCTGCCCATTGGAAGCAGCGCGGGAAATTTCGTGCCATTGTGGAGGGCGACGAAAACACCCGGTTCTTCCATGCCCGTGCGTCACAACGGATGCGTCGCAATTCCATCCGCTCGCTGGACATTGACGGAGCGGTCGTCGTCTCCCACGAGGCGAAAGTGGCTGCTCTCCACTCCTTCTACGGCGAGCTCCTTGGCCGCGCCACCGACGCGGTCTGGGAGTTTGATGTCGACGAACTCTACGCCAACAGCTGTGCCGTGGACGGGGGCGCCCTTGTTGGGACCTTTTCGGCCCATGAAGTGGAGTCTGCCCTGCACTCCCTCGACTGCTCCAGCGCCGCTGGCCCAGACGGGTTTGGGCCGTCCTTCTACCGTGCGGCATGGGCCACGGTCCGTGGCAGCTTGCTGCGTCTCTTCGAAAATTTCCATTCCCGCGCGGTGGAGCTGGATCGGATCAACCGATCCCACGTTGTGCTGCTGCCGAAGGCGGCGGGTTGCCTGTCGCCGGGCTCGTTCAGGCCGGTCTCTCTCCAGAACTGCAGCATCAAGACGCTGTGCAAAGCCCTCACCGTATGGC
The DNA here is from genome assembly GCF_022539505.1 of Lolium rigidum. Lineage (NCBI taxonomy): Eukaryota > Viridiplantae > Streptophyta > Magnoliopsida > Poales > Poaceae > Lolium > Lolium rigidum. Next base: position 207,296,726 of record NC_061514.1, read on the forward strand.
TGTAGTGCCAGATCGGGCGGCTCATCGACGTCGACCAGACTGGCTTTCTCGCCGGTCGGAGCATCTCTGAGACCTTTGTTTACGCGACGGAGCTTGTGAAAACCTGCTTCCGCCGCCGCGCGCCCTATGTCGTCCTCAAGCTCGACTTCGCCAAAGCTTTCGACTCGATCAATTGGGCGAGCCTGCGCAAGGTGATGCTTGCCCGGGGCTTCCCCAAGCTGTGGTGTGATTGGATAGACGACCTCTCTGATGGGATTCGTAGCATAGAAAACAAAAATTTTCCTACCGCAAGAACAAAACACAAGCCAAGATCTAATCTAGTAGACGGTAGCAACGAGGAGATGAAGAGACTAACCCTCGAAGATTCGCAAAGCTTAACGAGATTAGATCTCGGGGTGGATGTAGACGATCACTTGCCGCTTGCAAAAGCGCGTAGAAGATCTTGATCTCGACGGTGCCACAAACGGGCAGCACCTCCGTACTCGGTCACACGTTCGGTGTTGATGAAGACGACGTCCTTCTCCCGTTCCAGCGGGCAGCGGAAGTAGTAGATCCTCCTCGGAATCCTGGCAGCACGACGGCGTAGTGGCGGTGGTGGTGGAGATCTCCGCAGGGCTTCGCCTATGCGCTGCGGGAGATGTATGTGGAGGAGGAGGCGGCTAGGGTTTGGGGAGAGGCTAGGGTTTGGGGCGCCGGCCACTTGGGGGCTGCGGCCTTGGAGGCTTGGTGTGGCCGGCCCCCTCCCCTTGGCTCCTCATTATATAGGTGGAAGTCCCCAAGAGTTGTAGTCCAAGTCTTCGAATAAGACCCCAACAACAAAACCTCCCAAAAGTGGGAAACCTACTCAAGGAGGGAGTCCTACTCAAGGTGGGACTCCCACCTTTCCTTGGTGGCGGGTGGCCGGCCACCACAGGTGGAGTCCACCTGGGACTCCTCCCTCTAGGGTTTGGCCGGCCATGGTTGTGGAGTCCTTCCGGGACTCCACCTTCCATAGTGTGTTTCTTCCGGACTTTTCTAGAACCTTCTAGAACCTTCCATAAATGCACCGGATCATTTCCAAACTTAGAATATGACTTCCTATATATGAATCTTATTCTCCGGACCATTCCGGAACTCCTCGTGATGTCCTGGATCCCATCCGAGACTCTGAACAAAAACTTCGAACTCCATTTCATATTCCATATCTACTCAAACGACATCAAACCTTAAGTGTGTCACCCTACGGTTCGCGAACTATGCAGACATGGTTGAGACTTCTCTCCGACCAATAACCAATAGCGGGATCTGGAGATCCATAATGGCTCCCACATATTCAACGATGACTTAGTGATCGAATGAACCATTCACATACGATACCGATTCCCTTTGTCACGCGATATTTTACTTGTCCGAGGTTTGATCATCGGTATCTCTATACCTCGTTCAACCTCGTCTCATGACAAGTACTCTTTACTCGTACCGTGGTATGTAGTCTCTTATGGACCATTCATATGTTTGCAAACTAATTAGACGACATTCCACCGAGAGGGCCCAGAGTATATCTATCCGTCATCGGGATGGACAAATCCCATTGTTGATCCATATGCCTCAACTCATACTTTCCGGATACCTAATCCCACCTTTATAACCACCCATTTACGCAGTGGCGTTTGATGTAATCAAAGTACCCTTCCGGCATAAGTGATTTACATGATCTCATGGTCGAAAGGACTAGGTAACTATGTATCGAAAGCTTATAGCAAATGAACTTAATGACGTGATCTTATGCTACGCTTATTTGGGTGTGTCCATTACATCATTCACATAATGACATAACCTTGTTATTAATAACATCCAATGTTCATGATCATGAAACGATGATCATCTATCAATCAACAAGCTAGTTATACAAGAGGCTTACTAGGGACTTCTTGTTGTTTACATAACACACATGTATCAATGTTTCGGTTAATACAATTATAGCATGGTATATAAACATTCATCATAAACACAAAGATATATAATAACCAATTTATTATTGCCTCTTGGGCATATCTCCAACAGTCTCCCACTTGCACTAGAGTCAATAATCTAGATTACATTGTAAGATACCTAACACCCATGGCATTCTGGTGTTGGTCATGCTTTGCCCTAGGGAGAGCTTTAGTCAACGGATCTGCTACATTCAGATCAGTGTGTACTTTGCAAATCTTTACTTCTCCATCTTCGATGTACTCGCGAATCGAATGAAAACGCAGCTTGATATGCTTCAGCTTCTTGTGTGACCTTGGTTCTTGTGCATTGGCGATGGCACCCATGTTGTCACAATAAATGACTAGTGGGTCCAATGCACTAGGAACCACACCAAGCTCAACAATGAACCTCTTCATCCATACCGCTTCCGATGAAGCCTCCGAAGCCACTATGTATTCTGATTCTGTTGAAGACTTCACCACCGTGCACTGCTTGGAGCTGCTCCAGCTTACCGCAGCACCATTCAATATAAACACATAACCAGACTGAGACTTAGAGTCATCAGGATCAGTGTTCCAACTTGCATCGGTGTAACTGGTTACAACGAGCTCTTGGTCACCGCCATAACAAAGAAACATATCCTTAGTTCTTTTCAAGTACTTCAAGATATTCTTGACCGCTGTCCAGTGTTCCATTCCTGGATCACTTTGATATCTGCTAGTCAAACTAACAGCATGTGCTATATCCGGTCTAGTACACAGCATGGCATACATGATAGAGCCTACTGCCGAGGCATAGGGGATCTGATTCATCCTCTCTCTTTCTTCTGCCGTAGCCGGACCTTGAGTCTTACTCAAGACCTTACCTGGCAACATTGGTAAGAATCCTTTCTTGCTTTCATCCATTCTAAACTTCTTTAGAATCTTGTCCAAGTATGTACTCTGTGAAAGCCCTATTAGGCGTCTTGATCTATCTCTATAAATCTTGATGCCTAAAATGTATGCTGCTTCACCAAGGTCCTTCATTGAAAAACACTTATTCAAATAACCTTTTACACTGCTTAATAGTTCTATATCATTCCCAATCAATAATATGTCATCTACATATAATATCGGGAATGCTACGGAGCTCCCACTCACTTTCTTGTAAATACAGGCCTCTCCATGGCACTGTATAAACCCGAAGTCTTTGATCACCTTATCATAGCGTCGGTTCCAACTCCTGGATGCTTGCTTCAGTCCATAAATGGAACGCTGAAGTTTGCATACCATGTTAGCATTTTTAGGATCGACAAAACCTTTAGGTTGTACCATATACAACTCTTCCTCAATGTCACCATTAAGGAACGCCGTTTTGACATCCATCTGCCAAATCTCATAATCGAAAAATGCAGCTATTGCTAACAAAATCCTCACAGACTTTAGCTTCGCTACAGGTGAGAGAGTCTCATCGTAGTCAACACCTTGAATTTGTCGGAAACCCTTTGCGACAAGTCGAGCTTTATAGACAGTAACATTACCGTCAGCATCTATTTTTCTCTTGAAGATCCATTTATTCTCAACAGCCTTACGGCTATCAGGTAGATCTACCAAAGTCCACACTTTGTTATCATACATGGATCCCATTTCGGATTTCATGGCTTCTTGCCATTTGTTGGAATCTGGGCTCATCATCGCTTCTTCATACGTCGCAGGGTCCTCATCATTGTTGTCCACAATCATGACATTTAGACAAGGATCATACCAATCTGGAGTGGTACGTTCCCTTGTCGATCTGCGAGGTTCAGTAGCTACTTCGTTCGAAGTTTCATGATCATTATCATTAGCTTCCGATGTTACCAGTGCGGGCGGCACAGGAACATCTTCCGGTACTGCGCTACTCTGATCAACGAGAGAAGGTTCAGTAACCTCGTCGAGTTCTACTTTTCTTCCAGTCACTTCTTTAGTGAGAAACTCTTTTTCAAGAAAGGTTCCGTTCTTGGCAACAAAGATTTTGCCTTCGGATCTGTGATAGAAAGTATACCCTATAGTTTCCTTAGGATATCCTATGAAGACGCATTTCTCCGCTTTGGGTTCTAGCTTGTCCGGTTGTAACTTTTTTACATAGGCTTCGCAACCCCAAACTTTAAGGAACGACAGCTTAGGTTTCTTATTAAACCATAATTCATACGGTGTCGTTGCAACGGATTTAGATGGTGCCCTATTTAAAGTGAATGCATCTGTCTCTAATGCATAACCCCAAAACGATAACGACAAATCAGTAAGAGACATCATAGAACGAACCATATCTAAGAGAGTTCGATTACGACGTGCGGACACACCATTGCGCTGTGGTGTTCCCGGCGGTGTCAACTGTGAAAGTATTCCGCATTTCTTTAAATGCATGCCAAACTCATAACTCAGATATTCGCCTCCGCGATCAGAACGCAGAAACTTGATCTTCTTGTTACGTTGATTTTCTACTTCACTTTGGAATTCCTTAAACTTCTGGAAAGTCTCGGATTTATGTTTCATGAAATAGATATACCCATATCTACTCAGATCATATGTGAAGGTTAGAACATAACGATAACCACCGCGCGAGGCTACACTCATTGGTCCGCACACATCGGTATGTATGATTTCCAATAAGTCTGTAGCTCGCTCCATAATACCAGAGAATGGAGTCTTAGTCATTTTCCCATTAGACATGCTTCGCATCTGTCAAGTGACTCAAAGTCAAGTGACTCAAGTAATCCATCGGAATGGAGTTTCTTCATGTGTTTCACTCCAATATGACCAAGACGACAATGCCACATATAAGTAGAATTATCATTCAATTTAATTCGCTTAGCATCAATGTTATGAACATGTGTATCACTACTATCGAGACTTAATAGAAATAAACCATTTTTCTCAGGCGCATGACCATAAAAGATATTATTCATAAAAATAGAACAACCATTATTCTCAGACTTAAATGAATAACCGTCTTGCATTAAACATGATCCAGATATAATGTTCATGCTCAACGCAGGCACCAAATAACAATTATTGAGGTCTAAAACTAATCCCGATGGTAGATGTAGAGGGAGTGTGCCGACAGCGATCACATCGACCTTGGATCCATTTCCAACGCGCATCGTCACTTCATCCCTCGCTAGGCTTCGTTTATTCCGTAGTTCCTGTTTCGAGTTACAAATGTGAGCAACCGAACCAGTATCAAATACCCAGGCACTAGTACGAGAACCAGTGAGATAAACATCTATAACATGTATATCAGATATACCTTTCTTCTTCTTGACAAGGCCGCTCTTCAGATCAGCCAAGTACTTGGGGCAATTCCGCTTCCAGTGCCCCTTCCCATTGCAGTAATAGCAGTCAGTATCAGGTTTAGGGCCACCTTTAGGCTTCTCAGGAGGAGCGGCTGTCGTGGTATCGTCACGGCATATGCCATAGGGTGGCTAATCGAAGGGGCTCCTGAGAGATCTCACGGCGGTATCCGGAAGCGGGTATGGGCACGAGCGACACGGCGACGTACCCAGGTTCGAGGCCCTCCGATGGAGGTAAAACCTCTACTCACTGCTATGAGTGTATATGGTAATCACACGAGTACAATGGTGCTCCTAGAGCTGTGTCCGAGCTGGCCCCGAGAGGCTAAGGGAGACGATGGTCTCTCTCACGGGGCAGCGCGCAGGTAGGTGAAAGCAATAAGTGATCGATCGTCCCTGCACAAGAGGGGGTAGTGCGGCTTATATAGGCACCGGCACTTTACATATAAGACCCTATAGTCTACTAGCCGGCTTGGCCGGCTTCGGCTTCCGCTCCTTCCCGAGGCGGTGACGTCAGGAGTCGTTGGGGCGTCATGGCCTGTCCCATCCGGCTGCCCAGGTCAGCGGTATGGAGAGGAGGTGTCTCTGTCGCCGTCAGCCACTGTAGCTCTGTACGGTGCGTCGTAAGCCATGATGGCCTGTCCGGCGCGTGGCACTATTGCTCCACGGTGCCCCGCGCTTGACGGAAGATGAAGTCGGCGTGGACTTTGGGAACCCGGATCACCAACCCGGTTCCTTCCGAGTGCAAGACTCGCCGGCCTCGAGTCGGTCCGAGGTACGTACCCCCGGCCGGATATGGCTTGTAGAAGCCGGCCCAGCTACGAGCATTGGCGGCCGTAGCCAGGCCGACTAGGACCTAGAGCCAGCCGGCTTCCGGACCAGCCGGCCACGGCGCCAGCCGGCTGCTCCTCAGCCGGCCTTTGCCGCGAGCCGGCCAGTGGCCAGCCGGCTGCTCCGCGTCCATTGCCCTACCCGGGGTCTTCCCCCCGACAGCGGCAGCTTTCTTGCCGCCCTTCTTAAGGGCCTTCTTAGGTTTGTCCTGCTTCTTGAACTTGGTGGTCTTATTGACCATCAACACTTGGTGCTCTTTCTGTATCTCAATCTCAGCAGATTTTAGCATGGAGAAGAGTTCAGGTAACTCCTTATTCATGTTCTGCATATTGTAGTTCATCACGAAGTTCTTGTAACTTGGTGGCAGTGATTGGAGAACACGATGAATACCCAGCTGGTTGGGGATGATAATCCCCAAGTCACTGAGCTTCTTCGCGTGTCCGGACATAGCGAACACGTGCTCACTAACGGAGCTGCCCTCTTCCATCATGCAGCCAAAGACCTGCTTCGAGGCCTCATAGCTCTCCACGGCCGCATGAGTTTCAAAGATAACTTTGAGCTCATTGATCATATCACAGGGGTCATGGTGCTCAAAACGCTTTTGGAGCTCTGCCTCTAGGCTGCATAGGATGGCACACTGAACTTGAGAGTACACTTTAGTCCGATTCTCGAAAGCATTCCTTTCTTCCTCGGACACTGCAGGAGGTGGTGGGGAACCTAGCGGTGCATTAAGCACATATTGCAGATTTCCTCCATTGAGGAAGATCCTCACATGACGGAACCAGTCGGTGAAGTTGCTACCATTGCTTTTAAGCTTTTCTTTCTCTAGGAACTGGTTAAACTTGATTGATGGGGACGCCAGGATCTACAACATATATTTGCAATAGTTTAGACTAAGTTTATGAAAAATTGAGTTCAAATTTTAATTCAACAAAATTAAAAACTAGGTGAACTCCCACTCAAAACAATATCCCTCGCATTGTCTTAGTGATCACATGAACCAAATCCACCACACCAAATCCGATCATCACGAACAAGATGTAATTTCAATGGCGAACACCCAAGTGTTCATCATATCAATCATATGACTCATGCTCTACCTTTCGGTATCCCGTGTTCCGAGACCATGTCTGTACATGCTAGGATCGTCAAGGCAACCTTAGTACCCGCGTGTACAAAACTGGCTTGTACCCGTTGTATGCACATGTAGAATCTATCACACCCGATCATCACGAGATGCTTCGAAACGACAAGTCTTAGCAATGGTGCATACTAAGGATGAACACTTTATTATCTTGATATTTAGTGAGAGGGATCATCTTATAATGCTACCGTCGCGATCTAAGCAATATAAGATGCATAAAAGGATTAACATCACATGCAATTCATATGTGATATGATATGGCCCCTTTGTCTTTGCGCATTTGATCTTCATCTCCAAAGCACGGACATGATCCTTCATCATCAACGGGCATGATCTCCATCATCGTCGGCGTAGCACCAAGGTCAATGGCGCCGTCTTCATGATTGTCCTCCATGTAGCAACTATTACAACTACTTTGAAATACTACTCAACATGAAATTTAAAGACAACCATAAGGCTCCCGCCGGTTGTCACAATACAATAATGATCATCTCATACATATTCATCATCACATTATGGCCATATCACATCACCAAACCCTGCAAAAACAAGTTAGACGGTTCTAATTTGGTTTGCATATTTTATGTGGTTTAGGGTTTTCGCATAAGATCCAATCTACCTACGAACATGAACCACAACGGTGATACTAGTGTTGTCAATAGAAAGAGTAAGTTGGATCTTTACTATAGTAGGAGAGACAGACACCCGCAAAGCCACTTATGCAATACAAGTTGCATGTCGAGCGTGGAGCAAATCTCATGAACGCGGTCATGTAAAGTTAGCCCGAGCAGCTTCATCCCACTATGCCACAAAGATGCAAAGTACTCAAACTAAAGACAACAAAGCATCAACGCCCACAAAACAATTGTGTTCTACTCGTGCAACCAATCTATGCATAGACACGGCTCTGATACCACTGATGGGATTCGTAGCATAGAAAACAAAAAATTTCCTACCGCAAGAACGAAACACAAGCCAAGATCTAATCTAGTAGACGGTAGCAACGAGGAGATGAAGAGACTAACCCTCGAAGATTCGCAAAGCTTAACGAGATTAGATCTCGGGGTGGATGTAGACGATCACTTCCCGCTTGCAAAAGCGCGTAGAAGATCTTGATCTCGACGGTGCCACAAACGGGCAGCACCTCCGTACTCGGTCACACGTTCGGTGTTGATGAAGACGACATCCTTCTCCCCGTTCCAGCAGGCAGCGGAAGTAGTAGATCCTCCTCGGAATCCCGACAGCACGACGGCGTGGTGGCGGTGCTGGTGGAGATCTCCGCAGGGCTTCGCCTATGCGCTGCGGGAGATGTATGTGGAGGAGGAGGCGGCTAGGGTTTGGGGAGAGGCTAGTGTTTGGGGCGCCGACCACTTGAGGGCTGCGGCCTTGGAGGCTTGGTGTGGCCGGCCCCCTCCCCTTGGCTCCTCATTATATAGGTGGAAGTCCCCAAGAGTTGTACTCCAAGTCTTCGAATAAGACCCCAACAACAAAACCTCCCAAAAGTGGGAAACCTACTCAAGGAGGGAGTCCTACTCAAGGTGGGACTCCCACCTTTCCTTGGTGGGGGGTGGCCGGCCACCACAGGTGGAGTCCACCTGGGACTCCTCCCTCTAGGGTTTGGCCGACCATGGTTGTGGAGTCCTTCCGGGACTCCACCTTCCATAGTGCGTTTCTTTCGGACTTTTCTAGAACCTTCTAGAACCTTCCATAAATGCACTAGATCATTTCCAAACTTAGAATATGACTTCCTATATATGAATCTTATTCTCCGGACCATTCCGGAACTCCTCGTGATGTCCTGGATCCCATCCGAGACTCCAAACAAAACTTCGAACTCCATTTCATATTCCATATCTACTCAAACGACATCAAACCTTAAGTGTGTCACCCTACGGTTCGCGAACTATGCAGACATGGTTGAGACTTCTCTCCGACCAATAACCAATAGCGGGATCCGGAGATCCATAATGGCTCCCACATATTCAACGATGACTTAGTGATCGAATGAACCATTTACATACGATACCGATTCCCTTTGTCACGCGATATTTTACTTGTCCGAGGTTTGATCATCGGTATCTCTATACCTCGTTCAACCTCGTCTCATGACAAGTACTCTTTACTCGTTCCGTGGTATGTAGTCCCTTATGAACCATTCATATGTTTGCAAACTAATTAGACGACATTCCACCGAGAGGGCCCAGAGTATATCTATCCGTCATCGGGATGGACAAATCCCACTGTTGATCCATATGCCTCAACTCATACTTTCCGGATACCTAATCCCACCTTTATAACCACCCATTTACGCAGTGGCGTTTGATGTAATCAAAGTACCCTTCCGGCATAAGTGATTTACATGATCTCATGGTCGAAAGGACTAGGTAACTATGTATCGAAAGCTTATAGCAAATCAACTTAATGACGTGATCTTATGCTACGCTTATTTGGGTGTGTCCATTACATCATTCACATAATGACATAACCTTGTTATTAATAACATCCAATGTTCATGATCATGAAACGATGATCATCTATTAATCAACAAGCTAGTTATACAAGAGGCTTACTAGGGACTTCTTGTTGTTTACATAACACACATGTATCAATGTTTCGGTTAATACAATTATAGCATGGTATATAAACATTCATCATAAACACAAAGATATATAATAACCAATTTATTATTGCCTCTTGGGCATATCTCCAACACTCTTCACCTCCTCCCGCTCCGCTATCCTGCTCAATGGCATCCCCGGCAAATGGATCAAGCTCATGCGTGGGCTCCGGCAGGGGGATCCGCTGTCACCGTACCTGTTCCTGCTCGTGGCCGACATGCTGCAGCGGCTGGTGCAGCGCGACGGTGCGCTCCAGCACCCCCTGCCCCATCCTCCAATATGAGGACGACACGCTCATCATCCTCCGTGCGGACGCGGCCGCGGCTCGTCGTCTTCGGCTGCTGCTCGAACAATTTGGAGCGGCGACGGGGCTTCGCATCAACTTTCAGAAAAGCACGCTGGTGCCCATGCATGTTTCTCCTCCGCTGCTGGCCGGATCCAAGGTGTGCTCCAATGTCGCGTGGAGGGCTTCCCGCAGACGTACCTTGGCATGCCTCTCTCCGCCGAGAAACTGCGGCTCGCGGCTTTCTCGCCGCTCATTGCAAAGGTTGACAAGTAGCTGTCCGGGTGGCGGGCGCTCCTCTTGTCGCCGGGAGGGCGCATCGTTCTGCTCAACGCCGTGCTGGACGCGCTCCCCACCTTTGCCATGGGTGCCCTGGAGCTCCCGCCAGGGGTTACTACGGCCCTGGACAGGCTTCGTCGTGCTTTCCTCTGGGCTGCCACGGACCGTGTCACCGGTGCCAAGTGTCTCGTGGCCTGGGAGTCGGTGTGCCGCTCGAAGGAAGAAGGTGGGCTTGGCGTCCGCTCCTTGCCTGTCCAAAATGCCTGCCTGCTCACCAAGTTGCTCCACCGTCTCCACTGCGCTCCAGATGAATCTTGGCCCCGCTGGGTCTGGCGCAGCCTTGATGGGCTGCCGCTTGATGATGCTGCCCGCTCCACTCCGCTCACCGGCACGCACTGGGCGTCCCTGCTCTGCTTGCTCCCCCTGTACCGCGACACCTCTCGCGTGGCTGTCAGGGATGGCAAACGGACCTCGTTCTGGCGCGACCACTGGCTCCCGCTGGGCACCCTCGAGTCTGCCATGCCAGAGCTGTTCTCCCACTATTCGTCCCCGTCCGCGACAGTTCGGCACGTCCTGGATGCGGGGCTGGACTCGACTCTGGTGGCGCGTTTCTCGGCGACGGCTGCCAAACAGCGTGAGACGCTCCTCCCCATTCTGTCGCGCGTGATGCTCACTGATGGAGCCGACTCGCGCTCTCTCCCGCTCTGCGCCCGCGGAGAGCGTCTGAGCACCTCCTTGCTCTATCGGCTCTGCACCGACGGCGGCGTCCGCGACGTCCACCACCCCTTCGTCTGGTGCAACTCCGCCCCGGCGCGGGTCCGTTTCTTCGCCTGGCTGCTGGTCAGAGGGCGAATCCAGTGCCGTTCAAATCTGCTGCGCAAGGGAATCCTTGACGAGCATGGCAGCCACTGCCCCATCTGTGATGACCCCTTGGAGACACCTGACCACATCATGTTTGGGTGCAAGTTCGCCTGCCGTTTTTGGTCTCTGCTGGGCGCCGATGCTGCCGCTACTCACGAGGTGACAGAGGCGTCAAACTGCCCCCTCCCTCGGCTCCGGCGGGTTCTGCTACGACGCTGCGGCTGCTCTGCCTCTGGCACCTTTGGAAGCATCGCAACGGAGTTGTTTTCAACGGGCTCGCTCCCTCTCTTTCCCTGGTGCGTAAGAACTGCAGAGACGACGCCGTGCTCTGGCGTGCTCGTCTTCCCATGGAGCAGCGCGCCGACGTTGACCTCTGGCTCACCTACTTACTCCCTGTTCGGTTCTAGCCTAGCCTAGCCTGAGCTCGCCCCCTTTGCGTTGGGCGCTGCCTCCCTTGTCCCCGTGTACAATGCTGCTGTAAAACCCTGGGGATTTCACCCCTGTCTACCGACATAAATGAAAAATATGCAGGTGGAGGCCTTGGCGCCTACCCCGGTGAACACTCAAAAAAAAGTTCCAGTTAGCGTGTCAATACTAACAGAGGGAGCGGGATGGGTATCGACCTGTTAGACACCGGAGACGAAGAATCCGACTAGGAAGGCGATGCGCCGACCTTAGGCAGAGATGGGAAAGATGTGGTTGGCTGCGACGCGTCAGGTGGACGTATGGCCTATAACTTATGGTAGGGGTGCATCAGCCTATGGCGTGTAGCCCAAGCCGATTTTTGCCTCTAAGGGCTAGGGTCTGGGGGCCTTATCCCGTCCAAAACGGTCATCTTCTCCACTTCTTTTAATGGTGTGGGCTACATCAATGGGTAGCTAAATGCCATTTTATTTGGTTGCCTGCAAAATTCACTTTATGCGAAAAGAGTCACAATCCTTGTGTTTTTGGTTGCGACCTATTGCTATTTGGGGCACATCCAAGTGGTATGTGCTCACCACTTTTAAATAGGGTGAGGTTAACATAGAACACACATCACACACGAAATATCACACTAACAAATATAGTAGAAACCATATTAACAACTAAACGAGTACTTAATTAAGTACCAACACACAATTAATAGTGCACTAAGTACTCAAAGATGTACTTATCATATAGCCCATACAACCTACTAATTACACATGGTACCGACCCTAGCACAAACGAGATGTTCTTAAGCCTCTACATGCCAACGTTATAACTATATATAGCACGACATCATCGGATCAACAAAAGCATAACGAACAACATAAGCAAGGTCAAGCTAAACGGCAGCTGACATGCTTGTTGAAACTCCACACAATCTCCATGAAGGTGGCCTCCCTATACATCTGCAGATGGAAGCCGTTGTTCTTGTATGTGAAGATGAGTGTGTCGCTGGCTTCCATGTGGGCCTTCTCTGCGAACTTGCTCCACCCCTTGAAGAAGGTGAGCCAACCAGCCTTCCTCTGGAGCTGCACCCTGCTCGCACCACTCGCCCGCCAGGATCGTTGTCTTCATTATAGGGCCTCCGACCTTGACCTCAAACTTCGCCGATAACACCAGCTTCATAACGAGCCGCACGGTGAGTGATCACTCACACTGATGTGCACGTAGAAGGCATGCACATTTTCCTGGTGATAGTGCTCCCGGCGTGCAGGATACCCTTGCGTCCTGAGCACGACCAACGCGTCGATGACAACCATCATGGGTGGATTTTTAGGCATGACTGGCACCCCAGGGAATGACATCTGCAAGCTGCGATGGTGAATCGATGTAGTTGTACAAGACTCAGAATTCTGCATAATGCAAGCACACAACACAATGGCATGTAGTAGTTCCATTCCATGGACTTGCAGCACAATGACAACACATTGGTGACTGCGCCATGGCGTGGTGATCACCACCTTGGCATTATCATACCACCATCTAGTATTGGGAGCCAACGGTCACCACCATGCTAGCCAGCGGTCTTTGTATTAGAAACTGCGATGCCTACATATAGCACCAATCAAATTACTACCACGACAACATCAACGAAAAAGTAACCAAAATTGGAATTGTACTTCGAGTGCAAGGATCGACATGGGTGGATCTCAAAAAACTTAACCCTCAACGAAAAGGGAGGATTCCAACTTACCATTGGAAGGAAGGACAGTACCCAAGTTCGAGGATGTCCAGGAGGTAGTGTTGATGGTCCCTGAGCTGATGTATGGGCTTGAAGTGGTGTCCATTGTCCCATCGCTGCTACACGTGCTAGAGGTGGCGCAGACGCTCCGCAAAGGGTTGGTGCCCCCATGGTCCCTGGAGGAGGATGAACTACGGCCAGGCCGGACTCCTGCTCAAGATAGAGCGCGTGCCACATCACAAGGGTAAAGCCCGATAGGACCTCCATCTTCCGGCTTGAGCCCATTGCCACTCCTCCAGGAAGACCGCTTTTCTCGACGCGTACCCATGTGGGGGAATGAATGTCCCCATTAGGGGTCCCGGCGATTGAATCCGTACAGCGGCCAGGGCCACAAATGCCACCCTTGTGCTCTAGATAGGATGGGATGCGAAGGGGCGGCTGATTCGTCACCGGCACCACAGACGACTAAATTGGTGTCGCCGCGTCGTGGAGCTCATCAAATTCGTACCCACATACCATCTGTGCGCTCCTTGTGGCCCGCCGGGGATAAAGCTTGGCCAGGTGGAGGTGGTGATGCATACATTGAGGCGATGTTTGATGGGACGTGAAAGGGGTGAGAGACGAAGAAAGAGAGGAGGGGCCGTGACGGCCAAGCCAAGCGAGTGCAAGAGAGTTATCGATGTCTCCCATACTTCCCCACGCGTGCAACGGTTGTACGTAGCACTGTGGTTTTACCCTTGAATGGGCCAGGCTCCATGGGAACTATCGTGCAGGGGGCAGGCCTGAAGGTGCTTTCATACTCATGCTGGACACAACATGGAAAGAGCCCAGGAAACCAAACATGACAAAATCTTCTCCCGAGGGCCTGGCTAGATAGAGGTGTTGCGGCCTACCAAATGCGCCCTTAGAGCATCTCTAAGATGCACCGTAGATTGAACTGGCCTTTAAAATAGGATGGATATACTATTTTGGGTTGATTTTTCTTATCCTCAAAAGAAACGGTAAAATGACGCGGGCACGTTTATATTTTGAAGGCCAAAGCCAATTCATTGCATATATATGTACCAATCCAAGTGGGATTTAAGGGTTTGGATCACTTTCCCTATCGCGTCTTCCGCATCTCTGCCGCAATATGTACCAATGCGAAAACGTTCAGTCCGCCACCGAAACCTGTAAATCCAGCACCTCCGCGCTACCATGGTCACTTGGCCTACTCAAACATGTTGGGAAGCAAACGTGGAGGCTCCTCTATGTTGGCGCGTAGCCATGGAACTCTGGTTGGGTGCGCCAGACTATCCGAATTATGGTCAGAGGGCACAAGAAAGCGCGACATCGATGCTGGACCAATCGTGGTCTAGAGCCGCCGTCGGCATTTCACATTGACTTCGTCCACAACATGGAGCCAGGGAGCTCGCGTAGTGCCACTTATCGTTCTCCATCTCTGTCGCCGCCCTCCATCGACTTGGACGCAACTGATCTAGTGGCCGCTCCGCACGAACACCGCCAAGGTGAAGAAGTGGCGCAAGGACATCGAGATTGACAAAGGGTTAACCTTGTCAATACCCATGATGATGGACTTGGGTTTCTAGGAAGGAGGACACTGACGAATCAACAAACTGGTTAGCCAAACTAGGCAGCCGGCAAATATTATTATCAAGGGCGAATCGCCGAGATTGTATGATGTAGCACTAGGGTTAGAGCAACTCTAACAGACCCCATAAATTCCACCGGAACCGAATTTTTCCGGCGGATTTAAGGGTTCGGGCCGAAAGACGCGTAGAATAGAGTCTGAATCGGCAGCCCGACCTGAAAAAGTTTCTCGGGGGCCCGAGAAACTCCGCGCGCGGCCCCTATTTAACCAGGTCGGGGAGGGGAGTTCGGTTCTGAAACCCTACCCCCTCCACCGCATCCGCTCCTCCGCCGCGAAAAACCCTCCCACTTCGGCGAGGAATTCCCGCCGCTCCCTCGCGACCTCCGCTCTATTCCCCATGGCTCGCGTAGCAAGATGTGGTAGGGGAGGCGGCCGTATCGGCGGCAGAGGCTCGCCACCTCGTCCGCCATTTTCGCACTTGGAGGCGGGCGCGAAGTGGGTGGTGGATGCACAGGTCGGTGCGCAATGCGGACGGCGCGCATTCATCTGGCGGCTCGTGCAGTCCACCGCTTCCGCCGCTCCTCGACAGCAGCAAAGGCGAGGATGATGCGCTGGCCCTTCACCTCACCAGCGTGGACTACGTAGAGGAGGCGACGGTGATTGAGCTCACCGCCGTCGTCATGGCCTAGCCATCCTACACCGCATGTAGCCATCCTCCTCCGCGCGTACAGGCCCCGGTGACTATTCCGGGGCCAAATTTTGGTCAAATTTCATTTTTTCAGTTCATTAATTCGGTTTCTATTCTGCGCCTCATCTAAAATCAACGAAACCTTCAAATTCGGGAGACTGAACTCACTATTTTCAGTTTCGGCGTGTTCAGTCACTACTAGAGATGCTCTTACAAGGTGTCTCGTATGATTGAATTTGTCTCTTCTCAGTGGATACTCCCAGCCCTTATAGCGGGCTAGATCTCAAAGGCCATATCGAGGTCGAGTTACAGTACAAGTCGGTTCACCCGATATGGTCTTAACTTTCCTAACGTGGTATCTTCGGATTCTTCTGGATTTCTTCGTGGAATTTCTTCTATTCCTTCCTGGGCTTTCTTCTATTCCTTCCCGGTCTTTCTACTCGGGATGTCAATGTTTAGAGCATCACTAGTAGTACCCCTAAACCCTCAAAGCCTAAAAAATAACTGTTTTTTTACAGTTTGCGACCGAAAAAACACGTAGAATAGAAACCCTTAACCCTCGAACCCTCAAAAAAATTTAAGGGCCCAACCCCTACTCCCCCTCCCAACCTGTACATGTGAGGGTTGGAGAGGCCCAACCCCTTCAACCCCTACTCCTCCACATGCGCATGTGGGAGGGAAAATTCAGCCCCCGCCTCCTACCTCGCCGCCGCCTCCAAGCACGCCGCTGTCGACCGCCGCCCGCCATGGAGCCGCCCCGACCTCCTGATAAGGCCTAGGGGCTAGGATGTGCCCAGATCCCACGAATTTGACCAATGGGGGTGGATGAATGAGGGGGAAGAGGATGAGGAACACAAGATCCAAACAAGAACACACACACAACCCAACACAAACCAATTTACTCCCTTGGTAGATTAGACCAAGCCAATAGAACCACTTCTTAGAGAGACCCTTGGGTAGAATCTAAGAGGTGAGATATTGGTGAGGAGATCCAACTAGAACTTGGATGAAAGAGGTAGAAGCCTTGAATCATCCATGAAGAGTAGAAATCCACAAGAGTGCCTTGATACAAAGGGGATGAAACCCTAGGGAGACAAAGCTCAAATTTATGTTTAAGCCTAAATCTTGTCTAAAGAGGTAAAGGGGGCGTCCAAGGTCCTTATATAGGCGTACAAGACGACACATGGCGAAAAGATAGGAAGTACACGACTTAAGCAGTTTTAACAAGGCATCTCGACGAATCCGGTCAGGCGCCCGGTCAGACCGGCCCTGGGACCGGGGCGCCCGGTCCAAACCGGGTCCTGGACCGGAGGTCGACCGGGGAGGGTCTCGGCGGCTCAGTAGTGCGCCCAGTCGCAGTCAGGGTAGTTCCCGGTTTCGACCGGGGCGCCGGTCAGGGGTCCGGTCAGACCGGGTCCTGGACTGGGTGGCTCCTTCTCTTCTTTGGCGCGCTCCGGATGACGTCGGGTCTAGCTCCACGGGCATCTTCTCGTCCAGCTGCTCCTCTCCTCCTCTTGACCATGGTGTGTCCTCCTCTCCGGGGTCTTGATGTGCCTTGTAGCTAATAACACAAAGCATGTCGGCATGAGGTAGCAATCCATCCAATGGGGTATCGAGATCGAGGGTAGTGAGGAGCGAGTTCACCTTATCATGTAGCGCTTTGATTCGAGCCCGTGTCATTGGTCCACTTGGGGGACTTGTTGGTCTTGGTGTAGAGTCGTCGGTGAGCGGGGCTACATCATCTCCCCCCCCCTTGGGAGAGAGTCGTCCTCGACTCTTGTTCCTCCTCATCTCCATGATAGGGTGAGAGATCCGAGATGTTGAACGTGTTGCTCACCAAGTACTTAGAGGTTGTATGTCGATGACGTAAGCGTTGTTGTTGATGCGCTTGAGGACCTTGAAAGGCCCATCTGCTCTTGGCTTTAGCTTGGATTTGCGTTCATGGGGGAACCTTTCTTTCCGAAGGTGTATCCAAATGAGGTCTCCTTCTTCAAACACTCGTTCCTTCTTCTTGGCGTTGAGGCGGGTAGCTTGGCGAAGTACATGCTCTTGTATGGTTGCTCTTGTGTCTTCATGTAGTTTCTTCATGGCGGTGGTGCGCTTGTCGAAGTCCATGTTAGTCCTTTCATGAAGAGGTAGTGGAAGGAGGTCGAGTGCCGTGTGCGGTTCGAAGCCGTATACGATCATGAACGGACTCCGGGATGTTGTGGAGTGCTTGGCTCGATTGTAGGCGAACTTCGCGTGGGGTAGACACTCTTCCCATGACTTCAAATTTTTCTTCACTAGTGTTCGTAGGAGAGTAGAGAGGCTTCGATTGACCACTTCCGTTTGTCCGTCGATTTGAGGGTGCGAGGATGATGAGAACAAGAGCTTCACGCCAAACTTTGCCATGAGTGACTTCCATAGATAACTCATAAACTTGACTTCTCGGTCCGACACAATGCTTGCCGGTATTCCGTGTAGGCGAACCACTTCCCTGAAAAACAATGAAGCGATGTGTGAAGCATCATCGCTCTTATGGCATGGTATGAAATGAGCCATTTTAGAGAACCTATCCACTACCACAAAGATCGAATCATTCCCATGCTTTGTTCGTGGTAAGCCTAGTACAAAGTCCATGCTTATATCCGACCAAGGAGAATATGGAACCGGTAAAGGCATGTAAAGACCATAAGGGTTGGTGGTGGACTTAGCTTGAAGGCATGTAGTGCAACGGTTGCATAGGCGCTCCACATCTCGCTTCATCTTCGGCCAATAGTAATGAGTGGATAGCATCGCAAGTGTCTTGTCACGTCCAAAATGGCCCATGAGACCACCTTCGTGTGACTCTTGTAAAAGAAACTTGCGAAGAGAAGACTTGGGAATGCAAATTTTGTTGGCTTTAAACAAGTATCCATCATGCAAGTAGAAATCATCAAGTCCTCGATGAACGGAACACTTCTCAAATATCGGTGCAAAGAAAGAATCGGAAGGATAGAGTTCTTTGATCTCCTCAAGTCCCAAGACATGAAAATCCAAACGAGTGAGTAAAAGGGTGAGTTTGCGGGAAAGAGCATCCGCCACTACATTGTCCTTGCCCTTATTGTATTTGATTACACATGGGAAGGACTCAATGAACTCAACCCATTTAGCGTGTATTTTGTTCAAATTGTGTTGGCTTCTCAAATACTTCAAAGATTCATGGTCGGAATGAATGATAAACTCTTTCGGCCAAAGATAGTGTTGCCAAACTTCAAGAACACGAACCAAAGAATAAAGTTCCTTGTCATATATAGGATAGTTGAGGCGTGCGCCATCCAACTTCTCACTATAGTATGCCACGGGTTTTCCATCTTGCATAAGAACTCCACCAATACCAAGTCCACTCGCATCACACTCAATCTCTAAAGTTTTTGCAAAATTTGGTAGGACGAGAAGTGGATCTTCGGTAAGGCGTTTCTTCAACTCATCAAAAGCATTTTGTTGGGCCTTGCCCCACAAAAATGGAACATTCTTTTTGGTAAGCTCATTCAAAGGGCAAGCAATGGTGCTAAAATCTTTCACAAAGCGGCGGTAGAAACCGGCGAGTCCATGGAAACTTCGAACTTGACCAACGGTGGTCGGTGTGGGCCAATTATGTATGGCTTCAACCTTCGAAGAGTCCACTTCAATGCCATTGGCGGAAATCACAAATCCAAGGAAAACCAATTTGTTTTGAGAAAACGTGCATTTTGGGAGGTTTGCATAAAGCTTCTCATGACGCAAGATGCATAAAACTTCTCTCACATGTTGCACATGGTCCTCGAGATTTTTGCTATAAATGAGAATATCATCGAAATAGACAACCACACTCTTGCCAATGAGAGGTCGCAAGATGTGATTCATGAGGCGCATGAAAGTTGATGGAGCATTGGAAAGACCAAATGGCATGACAAGCCATTCATAGAGACCAAGTTTGGTCTTGAATGCCGTCTTCCATTCATCACCAATTGCCATGCGGATTTCGTGGTAGCCACTACGCAAATCGACTTTAGAGAAAATCGTGGCTCCACTCAACTGATCAAGCATGTCATCTAAACGCGGAATGGGATGGCGGTAACGAACGGTAATGGCATTGATGGGGCGGCAATCCATACAAATTCTTTGCGTCTCATCCGGTTTAGGAAAAAGAATCATGGGAACGGCACAAGGGCTAAGACTTTCTCGGACGTACCCTTTAGCGAGGAGATCTTGTATTTGGCGTTGAATCTCCTTTGTGTCTTCGGGGTTGGTGCGGTAGGCGGTGCGGTTTGGAAGGGGAGCGCCGGGTATGAGATCGATGCGGTGCTCGATGCCCCTACGCCGTGGAAGGCCATGAGGTAGCTCGTCGGGGAAGACGTCTTGAAACTCCTTCAAAAGAGACAACAAAGACGAAGGAGTGTTGGTTAAGTCGTTAGTCTCCGATGCCGGTCCCTTGCAAATGAGCACATAGTGCAATGTGGTGGATGGGTTTTCTTGCACTTCTCTCCACTCGCTTTTGGTGGCTAGGAGGACGCTCTTTCTCTCACTCATGTAAGGCTTGTGGCGCTCACTCTCCTTTTGGTGGGTCGCTCCCTCTCCTCTCAACTCACTATGGTGGTTGTGTTGTTGTGCCCTCGCTAAAGCCTTCGCATTGTCCGCGATGATTTGGCTAGGATTCATTGGGCGAAGCTCAAACTTCTTATCCTTGACCGTGAAGGTGTATGCATTGGAGAATCCGTCATGTATATCCTTCTTGTCAAATTGCCATGGGCGGCCAAGCAACATGTGGCACACCGTCATGGGCACCACGTCACACTCAATAGTATCTTCATAGGGGCTGATCTTGAAGTTGACGATGACGGTATGTTGTATCTTGACATTGCCCTTGTCACTTAACCATTGGACATGGTAAGGATGAGGATGCTTGCCAAGCGTGAGGTTGAGCTTCTCACACAACTCGGTGCTTGCGAGGTTGTGACAACTTCCCCCGTTGATGATGACCTTGATTGACTTGCCACCAATACCGGCACGGGTTTGGAAGATGTTGCACTGTTGGTCTTCCATAGCTTGAGGTTGAGTTGTTAGCACCCTTGTTACCACAAGCGAGGGGCTTGGGTCATGCACACATAAGAGATGGTCTTCTCCACTTTCTTCATCGTAATCTTCTTCATTGGCGACGGCGGCTTGCACAAGGGCTTCATATTCACCTTCACTTAGCGTCTCTATTTCGCCATTCTCCATGGTGATCATGACCTTGCTATTCTTGCACTCAAAGGATTTGTGGCCTTGTGTGCCACACTTGAAGCAAGTGACATTAGAGGTTCACGTAGAGTCCCTTGAGGAGGCGGTGGAGGACACCGTTTGCTTCATGCGACTTTGGATAGTCGGTTGCTTGGATGGTGTAGAGGACACGGTGGGCTTGACACTTGTTGTAGGAGTTGATGTAGCGAGCTTGGAGGTGAAGTATGACTTGGTCTTGGAGTACTTGATGTCCTCATTCACTTGGCGCTCGGCTTTGGAGGCTTGGTGAACCAACTCAACCATGTTGGAATATTGTTGGAATTCCACTATTCTCTTGATGGGGTAGTTGATTCCATTGAAGAACCTTGCAATGGTTTGGTTCTCGGACTCTTGGATGTTGGCTCGCATCATAGTTAACTCCATCTCCTTGAAGAACTCCTCAACGGTCTTGGTGCTTTGCTTCAATTTTTGGAGTTTGTTGAAGAGGTTGGTGGTGTAGTGAGTTGGGACAAAGCGAGCTTGCATCTCTTCCTTCATTTCTTCCCAAGTTTCAATTGGTGGTTCACCCTTTTCTTCCCTTAGAGTGACTACTTGCTCCCACCAAGTGTTGGCGTAATCTTCAAACTCAAGAGACGCCATGGCCACTTTCTTGGGACCGGAGTAGTTGTGGATGCGGAAGATTTTGTCAACCTTGAGTGCCCATGAGAGGTAGGCCTCGGCATCGTCTTCACCCTTGAACTTGGGCATGTTGAACTTGAGCTTGCCGAACATGTTCTCTTCATCTTCCAAATTTCTTCGGCGAGGACGGATGCCTTCATCTCTTGCGGCTTGAGGTGGTATAGGAGGTCTTCCACGGCCAACCATAGCATTGGGTTGGTGTTGAAGTTGAACACTAGCTTCACTTGGTTCACGATGACGATGTTGTTGAAGATCTTGACGAGGTTGTTGTGGTTGTGGACGGTGTCCGAGTATGGCTCTCTCATCTTGATCATGTTGCGGTTCTCCTCTCCCCCGGTGGTCATGGCGAGGGTGATTTCGGAGGTCACGCCTCGGTGGGACTTGATGACCTTGGTCTTGAGCGTCAACATGTGGTTCACGATGAGGTGCCGGGTCCATGTTGTGGATGACGTTGTTGTGGGGTTGGTCGTCATGCCCATGGTGGGCATGGCGAGCCGCTTGAGGACGATCTTGGTGTAGAACTTGTTCTTGTGGAGGACGTTCATGGGGACGAGCATGGCGATGGAATTCTCCTCGCCTTGAGTTGGAGCGAGAGTCTTCTTGACGAGCATGCGGGCAATGAGGTCGATGATGATCTCCATGCCTTGAGTTGGAGCTTGAAGACGTATGGCGATCATGAGAGTAGTAATCTTGTGACGAGGTTGACGATGATGAGGAAGTAGAGCGATGTCGATGTCGGCGGCCCAAGTTTTTGATGGCGCGCTCGATACTATCCATGCGCCGCTCCATGTTTGCATCATTGGTCGTCACTTGACCATGCAAGTTGTCCGTAGCTTCACGAAGTATAGAGATATCTTGATTCACTTGTGAGAAGTTGTGGGCCACTTCTTCATATTGCTCGTCGATGCGTGTCTCGAACAAGGTGAGTTGCTCCTTGAACTCTTGGCGTTGTGTCCATAGATTGTGATGGGTAGCCAACCGCTCGGTGTTGCGTAAGACTTCATCCTCCCGAGCGTCGTCTCCGTGCCTATCCATGATAGCAAGACAAGAACTATATGGTGGTGGTTAGTGGAGAAACGACCTTCGGGTCTTACCTTGAAGTGATGGAATTGGGTCAACTAACGATACCAAGAGCAAATCGACTTGTGTTGGGTTACACACACAAAACACACGCAAAAGCTAGCAAATATGGTGGTGGGTGTGGTGGTGGAAAACCAAATGATGAAATCCGAGATCAAGTTTATTGTTAAAAGTGGGTAAGCTCCAAAAATCAAGTGTCGAAGTGGAGATCACTATAAACACGGAAAAGTTGTGGAACGCACACACGGGATAAGCGGGGTTAGTGCGACCAAAAAGTGAGCAAAAAAAGGGAAAAGCAATGCTCGATGTCACACTAACACAAGAAGAGATCAAAGCTTGGTTGCAACTTGAGAGACAACAAGATTCACACGCGGCCTCTCTTCTCTTCTCTCTCGTTTGCTTAAAAGCTTTTCACTCTTTTGTATACGGTGGCACTTGCACTCTTTTGTATGTATGGTGCTACTTGCACTCTTTTTGTATGTATGGTGCTACTTGCACTCTTTTTGTGTTTTTTTTCTTTCTTTTTCTCGCACTATGTTAGCGTTAGCCTCGCTTTTACTCTTTTGCCACACGAGCTCTTGCTTATAAGCTTGACTCCACACTACACACACACCTCACAATTGGGGCCACGTGCAATGTCTCGCAACACTTGATAAGCAATGCTCGATAGGATAGATCGCAAAAGGAAGAGGGGTTACAAGGGAAATGCAAGTTATACCTAAGATGTATAGGCGGTGATGAACACACAACTTGCGATGATGGTGGTGGTGGTGGTGGTGGTCGGCGGTGGTGTTAGCAGTCGTGCCCGGTCCTGTGGCCGGTCTGACCGGGCCTGGGGCCGGCGTCTCCGGTTTGGCGCCCGGTCGGCCGGGTGCTGGGCCGGCGGGTCCGGTCTGGGGTCCGGTCAACCGGTTGCTCAACCGGTTGCTCGTGTTTCTCTCTCCTGTTCTTCCCCAAACCAAAACCAAAAGAGCAAATCGAAGGGAAACGATGGAATTGGAGGCTAAAAGGTGGGGGAAATAGTAGATCAACACTAACAACACCAAATCCACGGATCAAAACCACCAAAAACTCAACAAAATCACAGATCTGACCAAAGGCAATTTAGGGCTATTTTTGGGAATTTTTTGGAAATTTTTTTGGGGCGAAATTGGAGGGATGGAGGTCAAATCCGGGCTAACCAAGAGCTGCTGATACCATTTGATAAGGCCTAGGGGCTAGGATGTGCCCAGATCCCACGAATTTGAC
Organism: Lolium rigidum; assembly: GCF_022539505.1. NCBI lineage: Eukaryota > Viridiplantae > Streptophyta > Magnoliopsida > Poales > Poaceae > Lolium > Lolium rigidum. Next base: position 207,320,659 of record NC_061514.1, read on the forward strand.
CAATGGGGGTGGATGAATGAGGGGGAAGAGGATGAGGAACACAAGAACCAAACAAGAACACACACACAACCCAACACAAACCAATTTACTCCCTTGGTAGGTTAGACCAAGACAATAGAACCACTTCTTAGAGAGACCCTTGGGTAGAATCTAAGAGGTGAGATATTGGTGAGGAGATCCAACTAGAACTTGGATGAAAGAGGTAGAAGCCTTGAATCATCCATAAAGAGTAGAAATCCACAAGAGTGCCTTGACACAAAGGGGATGAAACCCTAGGGAGACAAAGCTCAAATTTATGTTTAAGCCTAAATCTTGTCTAAAGAGGTAAAGGGGTGTCCTAGGTCCTTATATAGGCGTACAAGACGACACATGGCGAAAAGATAGGAAGTACAAGACTTAAGCAGTTTTAACAAGGCATCTCGACGAATCCGGTCAGGCGCCCGGTCAGACCGGCCCTGGGACCGGGGCGCCCGGTCCAAACCGGGTCCTGGACCGGAGGTCGACCGGGGAGGGTCTCGGCGGCTCAGTAGTGCGCCCGGTCGCAGTCAGCGTAGATCCCGGTTTCGACCGGGGCGCCCGGTCAGGGGTCCGGTCAGACCGGGTCCTAGACCGGGTGGCTCCTTCTCTTCTTTGGCGCGCTCCGGATGACGTCGGGTCCAGCTCCACGGGCATCTTCTCATCCAGCTGCTCCTCTCCTCCTCTTGACCATGGTGTGTCCTCCTCTCCGGGGTCTTGATGTGCCTTGTACCTAATAACACAAAGCGTGTAGGCATGAGGTAGCAATCCATCCAATGGGGTATCGAGATCGAGGGCAGTGAGGAGCGAGTTCACCTTGTCATGTAGCGCTTTGATTCGAGCCCGTGTCATTGGTCCACTTGGGGACCTTCTTGGTCTTGGTGTAGAGTTGTAGGTGAGCGGGGCTATGATGTCTACGTGTGCTTCTATTCTTGTAGACAGTGTTGGGCCTCCAAGAGCAGAGGTTTGTAGAACAGCAGCAAGTTTCCCTTAAGTGGATCACCCAAGGTTTATCGAACTCGGGGAGGAAGAGGTCAAAGATATCCCTCTCAAGCAACCCTGCAATCACGATACAAGAAGTCTCTTGTGTCCCCAACACACCTAATACACTTGTCAGATGTATAGGTGCACTAGTTCGGCGAAGAGATAGTGAAATACAAGTAATATGGATGTATATGAGTGGTAATAGCAATCTGAACAAAATATGGCAGCGAGTAAACATGCAACAGAACAGTAAATAAGCGGTGTTTCAGTGCTTGGAAACAAGGCCTAGGGATCATACTTTCACTAGTGGACACTCTCAACATTGATCACATAATAAATAAGTTCTCTTCCTTTGTGCTACATATACTCTTGTTGGATGATGAACACAATTCGTTGTGTAGGGCTACAAGAGCACCTCAATGCCGGAGTTAACAAGCTCCACAACATTCGGCATTCATATTTAAGTAACCTTTAGAGCATAATAGATCTTTGCAATTTAAACCGAGTACTAACATAGCATACACACTGTCACCTTTAAACTATGAAGGGGAATAGATCACATCAATACTATCATAGTAATAATTAACTCCATAACCTACAAGAGATTATGATCATAACCTACGCCAAGAACTACACAATGCACACACTGTCACCATTACACCGTGAAGGAGGAATAGACTACTTTAATAACATCACAAGAGTAGCACATAGACTAATAGTGATACAAATCTCATATGAATCTCAATCATGTAAGGCAGCTCATGAGATCATTGTATTGAAGTACATAGGAGAGAGATTAACCACATAGCTACCGGTACAGCCCTTAGCCTCGATGGAGAACTACTCCCTCCTCATGGGAGACAGCAGCGGTGATGAAGATGGCGGTGGTGTCGATGGAGGAGCCTTCCGGGGGCACTTCCCCGTCCCGGCGGCGTGCCGGAACAGAGACTCATGTCCCCCAGATCTTGGCTTCGCGATGGCGGCGGCTCTGGAAGGTTTTCCGTATCGTGGCTTTTCCGTATCGAAGATTTAGGTCAGGGACCTTTAAATAGGCGAAGAGGCGGAGTCGGAGGGGGTACGGAGCCACCACACAACAGGGTGGCGCGGGCCCTGCCTGGCCACGCCAGCCCCATGTGTGGGCCCCCTGTGGCTCTCCTCTGGTGGCTCTCGGGTGTTCTGGAAGCTTCGTGGAATTCTAAGATGCTGGGCGTTGATTTCGTCCAATTCCGAGAATATTTCCTTACTAGGATTTCTGAAACCAAAAACAGCAGAAAACAGGAACTAGCACTTCGGCATCTCGTTAATAGGTTAGTTCCGGAAAACGCATAAATATGACATAAAGTGTGAACAAAACATGTAGGTATTGTCATAAAACTAGCATGGAACATAAGAAATTATAGATACGTTTGAGACGTATCAAGCATCCCCAAGCTTAGTTCCTACTCGCCCTCGAGTAGGTAAATGATAACAATGATAATTTCTTAAGTGACATGCTACCAACATAATCTTGATCAACATTATTGTAAAGCATATGAGATGAATGCAGCGATTCGAAGCAATAGTAAAGATGATGATTAAACAACTGAATCATATAGCAAAGACTTTTCATGAATAGTACTTTCAAGACAAGCATCAATAAGTCTTGCATAAGAGTTAACTCATAAAGCAATAGATTCAAAGTAGAAAGCATTGAAGCAACACAAAGGATGATTAAGTTTCAGCAATTGCTTTCAACTTGTAACATGTATATCTCATGGATAATTGTCAACATAAAGCAATATAACAAATGCAATAGGTAAACATGTAAGAATCAATGCACAGTTGACACAAGTGTTTGCTTCTAAGATAGAAAGAAATGGGTGAACTGACTCAACATAAAGTAAAAGAAAGGCCCTTCGCAGAGGGAAGCAGGGATTAAATCATGTGCTAGAGCTTTTTAAGTTTTGAAATCATATAGAGAGTATAAAAGTAAAGTTTTGAGAGGTGTTTGTTGTTGTCAACGAATGGTAATGGGTACTCTAACTACCTTATCAACCAGACTTTAAAGAGCGGCTCCCATGAAGGACGTTATCTCTACCAGCAAGGTAGATCATCCCTCTTCTCTTTTATTTACACATGTACTTTAGTTTAGTTTTTTTATTTTATTTATGGATGACACTCCTCCCAACCTTTTGCTTACACAAGCCATGGCTAACCGAATCCTCGGGTGCCTTCCAACAATCACATACCATGAAGGAGTGTCTATTTGCAAAATTAAGTTGATTACTGATTAATCAGGGCAAAACATGTGAAGAGAATTATTAATGGAAGTTAATTAATTGGGGCTGGGCACCCCATTGCCAGCTCTTTTTGCAAAATTATTGGATAAGCGGATGAAGCCACTAGTCCATTGGTGAAAGTCTGTCAAAAGTACATGACAAGATCGAAAGATAAAACACCACATGCTTCCTCATGAGCTATAAAACATTGACACAAATAAGAGATAATAGCTTTTTGAATTGTTTAAAGGTAGCACATGAAGTATTTGCTTGGAATGCCAGAGAAATACCATGTAGTAGGTAGGTATGGTGGACACAAATGGCATAGTTTTTGGCTCAAGGATTTGGATGCATGAGAAGTAATCCCTCTCAATACAAGGCTAGGCTAGCAAGGTTGTTTGAAGCAAACTCAAGTATAAAACGGTGCAGCAAGACTCACATATGAACATATTGTAAGCATTATAAGACTTTACATCGCCTTCCTTGTTGTTCAAACACCTCAACCAGAAAATATCTAGACTTAGAGAGACCAATCATGCAAACCAAATTTTAACAAGCTCTATGTAGTTCTTCATTAATAGGTGCAAGGTACATGATGCAAGAGCTTAAACATGATCTATATGAGCACAACAATTGCCAAGTATCAAATTATTCAAGACATTATACCAATTATCACATGAAGCATTTTCCGTTTCCAACCATATAGCAATTAACGAAGCGGTTTTCAACTCCGCCATGGACATTAAAGATAGAACTAAGAACACCAGTGTTCATATGAACAAGTGGAGCGTGTCTCTCTCCCACACAAGCATGAATTTATTCAAACAAAGCAAAAACAAACAGACGCTCCAAGTAAAGTACATAAGATGTGACCGAATAAAAATATAGTTTCAAGAGAAGAAACCTGATAAGTTGTCGATGAAGAAGGGGATGCCTTGGGCATCCCCAATCTTAGACGCTTGGGTCTTCTTGAAATATGCAGGGATGAACCACGGGGGCATCCCCAAGCTTAGACCTTTCACTCTTCTTGATCATAGTATAACATCCTCCTCTCTTGACCCTTGAAAACTTCCTCCACACCAAACTTAAAACAAACTCATTAGAGGTTTAGTGCATAATCAAAATTTCTCATGTTCAGAGGTGACACAATCATTCTTAACACTTCTGGACATTTCCCAAAGCTACTGGAAGTCAATGGAACAAAGAAATCCATCCAACACAGCAAAAGAGGCAATGCGAAATAAAAGGCAGAATCTGTCAAAACAGAACAGTCCGTAAAGACGAATTTTTTAGAGGCACTGGACCATCTCAGATGAAAATACTCAAATTGAATGAAAGTTGCGTACATATCTGAGGATCACGCACGTAAATTGGCAGATTTTTATGAGTTACCTACAGAGAACCCTGCTCAAATTCGTGACAGACAGAAATCTGTTTCTGCGCAATAATCCAAATCTAGTATGAAACTTGCTATCAAAGACTTTACTTGGCACAACAATGCAATAAAATAAGATAAGGAGAGGTTGCTACAGTAGTAACAACTTCCAAGACACAGAAAAACAGTAGCAAAATAAATACATGGGTTATCTCCCAAGAAGTGCTTTCTTTATAGCCATTAAGATGGGCTCAGTAATTTCAATGATGCACTCCCAAGAAATAAGAGTTGAAGCAAAAGAGAGCATCAAAAAGAAAATTCAAAACACATTTAAGTCTAACATGCTTCCTATGCATAGGAATCTTGTAAATAAACAAGTTCATGAAGAGCAAAGTAACAAGCATAGGAAGATAAAACCAGTGTAACTTCAAAAATTTCAGCAGATAGAGAGGTGTTTTAGTAACATGAAAATTTCTATAACCATATTTTCCTCTCTCATAATAACTTTCAGTGGCATCATGAACAAACTCAACAATATAAGTATCACATAAAGCATTCTTATTCACATGTATAAAAGTATCATTAGTCTCCACATAAGCATAATCAATTTTATTAGTTGTAGTGGGAGCAAATTCAACAAAGTAGCTACCATTATTATTCTCATCAAGTGTAGGAGGCATAGTATAATCATAATAAAATTCACTCTCCATAGTAGGCGGCACCAAAAGACCACTATCATTATAATCATCATAAATAGGAGGCATATCATAATCAACATAAACTTTCTCCTCAATACCCGGAGGAAAAAAGAGATCATTTTCATCAAAACCAACCTCCCCAAGCTTAAATTCTTCCATAGCATTAGCAACAATGGTGTTCAAAGCATTCATACTAATAACATTCCCATTAGCATGCGTAAGTTCCATGGGTTTTTTAATTTTCTCTTCAAACACATCATGTCCTAATTCAAGATAAAGTTCATAAAGATCTCTCATTTTGTTGTTGTCTTCCATTAAGCCTTACTAGTGAAAATAAAAACAAGAGACAAAAAGATGCAATTGCAGGATCTAAAGGAAATAGCTTCGAACACTCACACAACGGCGTCAGAAAAGTACTTTGTTACCTGGGACCGAAGTATGAGTGCCTTTTACCTTTCCTCTCTGGCAACGGCGCCAGAAAAATGCTTGATGTCTACGTGTGCTTCTATTTTTGTAGACAGTGTTGGGCCTCCAAGAGCAGAGGTTTGTAGAACAGCAGCAAGTTTTCCTTAAGTGGATCACCCAAGGTTTATCGAACTCAGGGAGGAAGAGGTCGAAGATATCCCTCTCAAGCAACCCTGCAATCACGATACAAGAAGTCTCTTGTGTCCCCAACACACCTAATACACTTGTCAGATGTATAGGTGCACTAGTTCGGCGAAGAGATAGTGAAATACAAGTAATATGGATGTATATGATTGGTAATAGAAATCTGAATAAAATATGGCAGCGAGTAAACATGCAACAGAACAGTAAATAAGCGGTGTTTCAGTGCTTGGAAACAAGGCCTAGGGATCATACTTTCACTAGTGGACACTCTCAACATTGATCACATAATAAATAAGTTCTCTTCCTTTGTGCTACATATACTCTTGTTGGATGATGAACACTGATACGTCTCCGACGTATCGATAATTTCTTATGTTCCATGCCACATTATTGATGATATCTACATGTTTTATGCATACTTTATATCGTTTTGATGCGTTTTCCGGAACTAACCTATTGACGAGATGCCGAAGGGCCAGTTGCTGTTTTCTGCTGTTTTTGGTTTCAGAAATCCTAGTAAGGAAATATTCTCGGAATCGGACGAAATCAACGACGAGCATCTTAGGATTGCATGAAGCTTCCAGAACACCCGAGAGCCGCCAGAGGGGGCCACAGGCCCACCAAACAGTAGGCCGGCGCGGCCAAGGGGGGGCCCACGCCCCCCTGTTGTGTCGTCGCCTCGTTGACCTTCTGACGCCGCCTCTTCGCCTATATAAAGGTCCCTGACCTAAAACACGATACGGAAAAGCCACGGTACGAGAAACCTTCCAGAGCCGCCGCCATCGCGAAGCCAAGATCCGGGGACAGGAGTCTCTGTTCCGGCACGCCGCCGGGACGGGGAAGTGCCCCCGGAAGGCTCCTCCATCGACACCACCGCCATCTTCATCAACGCTGCTGTCTCCCATGAGGAGGGAGTAGTTCTCCATCGAGGCTAAGGGCTGTACCGGTAGCTATATGGTTAATCTCTCTCCTATGTACTTCAATACAATAATCTCATGAGCTGCCTTACATGATTGAGATTCATATGATGATTCTTGTAATCTAGATGTCATTATGCTAGTCAAGTGGATTTTACTTATGTGATCTCCGGAGACTCCTTGTCCCACGTGTGTAAAGGTGACAGATGTGTGCACCGTGTGGGTCTCTTAGGCTATATTTCACAGAATACTTATTCACCGTTATGAATGGCATAGTGAAGTGCTTATTTATATCCCTTTATGATTGCAATGTGTTATGTATCACAATTTATCCGTGTGCTACTCTAGTGATGTTATTAAAGTAGTTTATTCCTCCTGCACGGTGTAATGGTGACAGTTGTGTGCATCGTGTAGTACTTGGCGTAGGCTATGATTGTGATCTCTTGTAGATTATGAAGTTAACTATTGCTATGATAGTATTGATGTGATCTATTCCTCCTTTCGTAGTGTGAAGGTGACAAGTGTGCATGCTATGTTAATACTTGGTTTGGTTATGTTGATCTGTTATGCACTCTAAGGTTATTTAAATATGAACATTGAATATTGTGGAGCTTGTTAACTCCGGCATTGAGGGTTCGTGTAATCCTACACGCTTAGTGGTGTTCATCATCCAACAAGAGGGTGTAGAGTCTAGCATCTATCTATTTATTCTTTTATGTGATCAGTGTTGAGAGTGTCCACTAGTGAAAGTATGATCCCTAGGCCTTGTTCCTAAATACTGCTATCGCTGCTTGTTTATTGTTTTACTGCATCTTTACTTCCTGCAATATTACTACCATCAATTGCACGCCAGCAAGCACTTTTCTGGCGCCGTTACTACTGCTCATATTCATTCATACCACTTGTATTTCACTATCTCTTCGCCGAACTAGTGCACCTATTAGGTGTGTTGGGGACACAAGAGACTTCTTGCTTTGTGGTTGCAGGGTTGCATGAGAGGGATATCTTTGACCTCTTCCACCCTGAGTTCGATAAACCTTGGGTGATCCACTTAAGGGAAACTTGCTCGCTGTTCTACAAACCTCTGCTCTTGGAGGCCCAACACTGTCTACAAGAATAGAAGCACCCGTAGACATCAAGCACTTTTCTGGCGCCGTTGCCGGGGAGGAAAGGTAAACGGCACTCACACACCGGATCCCGGCAACGAAGCACTTTTCTGGCGCCGTTGCCGGGGAGGAAAGGTAAAAGGCACTCATACTCCGGTCCCAGGTAAAGTACTTTTCTGTTGCCGTTGTGTGTGTGCTCGAAGCTATTTCCTTTAGATCCTGCAATTGCATCTTTTTGTTTCTTGTTTACACTAGTTAGGCATAATGGACAACAATGAGCTTCTTATTCTATTTCCTGATTTAAGATATGGATGGTTTGATGCGAAAATTAAAAAACCTATGGAACATATTATTATGAACGCTTTGAACACCAATGTTGCTAATGATATGGAAAATTCTAAGCTTGGGGAAGCTGGCTTTGATGAGCATGATATTTTTAGTCCCCCAAGCATTGAGGAGAAAATTTACTTTGAAGATTTTGCCTCCTATTTATGATGATTATAATGATATTGGTCTTTTAGTACCGCCTGTTATGGAGGATAAAATTTATTATGATTACAATATGCCTCCTATATTTGATAATGAGAATAATAATGATAGCTACTTTGTTGAATTTGCTCGCACTACAACTAATAAAATTGATTGCATGTGAATAAGAATGCTTTATGTGATACTTATATTGTTGAGTTTGTTCATGATGTCTCTGAAAATTATTATGAGAGAGGAAAATATGGTTGTAAAAAATTTCATGTTACTAAAACACCTCTCTATATGCTGAAATTTTTGAAGTTACACTGATTTTATCTTCCTATGCTTGTTACTTTGCTCTTCATGAACTTGTTTATTTATAAGATTCTTATGCATAGGAAGCATGTTAGGCTTAAATTTGTTTTGAATTTGCTTCTTGATGCTCTCTTTTGCTTCAACTCTTATTTCTTGCGTGAGCATCATTAAAACTGCTGAGCCCATCTTAATGGCTATAAAGAAAGCACTTCTTGGGAGATAACCCATGTGTTTATTTTGCTACAGTATTTTTGTTTTATATTTGAGTCTTGGAAGTTGTTACTACTGTAGCAACCTCTCCTTATATTTATTTTATTGCATTGTTGTGCCAAGTAAAGTCTTTGATAGTAAGGTTCATACTAGATCTGGATTACTGCGCAGAAACAGATTTCTTTGCTGTCACGAATTTGGGCCTAATTTTTTGTAGGTAACTCAGAAAATTATGCCAATTTACGTGAGTGATCCTCAGATATGTACGCAACTTTCATTCAATTTGGGCATTTTCATTTGAGCAAGTCTGGTGCCACTTTAAAATTTGTCCTTACGAACTGTTCTGTTTTGACAGATTCTGCCTTTTATTTCGCATTGCCTCTTTTGCTATGTTGGATGAATTTCTTTGATCCATTAATGTCCATTAGCTTTGTGCAATGTCCAGAAGTGTTAAGAATGATTATGTCACCTCTGAACATGTAAATTTTTATTGTGCACTAACCCTCTAATGAGTTGTTTTGAGTTTGGTGTGGAGGAAGTTTTCAAGGATCAAGAGAGGGAAATGATGCAATATGATCAAGGAGAGTGAAAGCTCTAAGCTTGGGGATGCCCGGTGGTTCACCCCTGCATATTTTAAGAAGACTCAAGCGTCTAAGCTTGGGGATGCCCAAGGCATCCCCTTCTTCATCGACAACATTATCAGGTTCCTCCCCTGAAACTATATTTTTATTCCATCACTTCTTATGTGCTTTGCTTGGAGCGTCGGTTTGTTTTTGTTTTTGTTTGAATAAAATGGATCCTAGCATTCATTGTATGGGAGAGAGACACGCTCCGCTGTTGCATATGGACAAATATGTCCTTAGGCTTTACTCATGGTATTCATGGCGAAGGTTGAATCTTCTTCGTTAAATTGTTATATGGTTGGAATCGGGAAATGCTACATGTAGTAATTCTATAATGTCTTGAATAATTTGATACTTGGCAATTGTTGTGCTCATGTTTAAGCTCTTGCATCATATACTTTGCACCCATTAATGAAGAAATACATAGAGCTTGCTAAAATTTGGTTTGCATAATTGGTCTCTCTAAGGTCTAGATAATTTCTAGTAAAGAGTTTGAACAACAAGGAAGACGGTGTAGAGTCTTATAATGTTTACAATATGTCTTTTATGTGAGTTTTGCTGCACCGGTTCATCCTTGTGTTTGTTTCAAATAACCTTGCTAGCCTAAACCTTGTATCGAGAGGGAATACTTCTCATGCATCCAAAATCCTTGAGCCAACCACTATGCCATTTGTGTCCACCATACCTACCTACTACATGGTATTTCTCCGCCATTCCAAAGTAAATTGCTTGAGTGCTACCTTTAAAATTTCTATCCTTTACCTTTGCAATATATAGCTCATGGGACAAATAGCTTAAAAACTATTGTGGTATTGAATATGTACTTATGCACTTTATCTCTTATTAAGTTGTTTGTTGTGCGATAACCATGTTCCTGGGGACGCCATCAACTACTCTTTGTTGAATATCATGTGAGTTGCTATGCATGTCCGTCTTGTCTGAAGTAAGGGAGATTTACCACCCATTTAATGGTTAGAGCATGCATAATGTTAGAGAAGAACATTGGGCCGCTAACTAAAGCCATGATCCATGGTGGAAGTTTCGAGTTTTGGACATATATCCTCAATCTCATATGAGAACATTAATTGTTGCTACATGCTTATGCATTAAAGAGGAGTCCATTATCTGTTGTCTATGTTGTCCCGGTATGGATGTCTAAGTTGAGAATAATCAAAAGCGAGAAATCCAATGCGAGCTTTCTCCTTAGACCTTTGTACAGGCGGCATAGAGGTACCCCTTTGTGACACTTGGTTAAAACATGTGTATTGCGATGACAATCTCGGTAATCCAAGCTAATTAGGACAAGGTGCGGGCACTATTAGTATACTATGCATGAGGCTTGTAACTTGTAAGATATAATTTACATAACACATATGCTTTATTACTACTGTTGACAAAATTGTTTCTTGTTTTCAAAATCAAAGCTCTAGCACAAATATAGCAATCAATGCTTCCCTCTGCGAAGGGCCTTTCTTTTACTTTTATGTTGAGTCAGTTCACCTATCTATCTCCACCTCAAGAAGCAAACACTTGTGTGAACTGTGCATTGATTCCTACATACTTGCATATTGCACTTGTTATATTACTTTACATTGACAATATCCATGAGATATACATGTTATAAGTTGAAAGCAACCGCTGAAACTTAATCTTCTTTTGTGTTGCTTCAATACCTCTACTTTGAATTATTGCTTTACGAGCTAACTCTTATGCAAGACTTATTGATGCTTGTCTTGAAGTACTATTCATGAAAAGTCTTTGCTTTATGATTCATTTGTTTACTCATGTCATTACCATTGTTTTGTCGCTGCATTCATTACATATGCTTACAATAGTATGATCAAGGTTATGATGGCATGTCACTCCAGAAATTATCTTTGTTATCGTTTACCTGCTCGGGACGAGCAGAAACTAAGCTTGGGGATGCTGATACGTCTCCTACGTATCGATAATTTCTTATGTTCCATGCCACATTATTGATGATATCTACATGTTTTATGCAAACTTTATATCGTTTTGATGCGTTTTCCGGAACTAACCTATTGACGAGATGCCGAAGGGCCAGTTGCTGTTTTCTGCTGTTTTTGGTTTCAGAAATCCTAGTAAGGAAATATTCTCGGAATCGGACGAAATCAACGCCCAACATCTTAGGATTGCATGAAGCTTCCAGAACACCCGAGAGCCGCCAGAGGGGGGCCACAGGCCCACCAAACAGTAGGCCGGCGCGGCCAAGGGGGGGCCCGCGCCCCCCTGTTGTGTCGTCGCCTCGTTGACCTTCTGACGCCGCCTCTTCGCCTATATAAAGGTCCCTGACCTAAAACACGATACGGAAAAGCCACGGTACGAGAAACCTTCCAGAGCCGCCGCCATCGCGAAGCCAAGATCTGGGGGACAGGAGTCTCTGTTCCGGCACGCCACCGCCATCTTCATCAACGCTGTTGTCTCCCATGAGGAGGGAGTAGTTCTCCATCGAGGCTAAGGGCTGTACCGGTAGCTATGTGGTTAATCTCTCTCCTATGTACTTCAATACAATAATCTCATGAGCTGCCTTACATGATTGAGATCCATATGATGATGCTTGTAATCTAGATGTCATTATGCTAGTCAAGTGGATTTTACTTATGTGATCTCCGGAGACTCCTTGTCCCACGTGTGTAAAGGTGACAGTGTGTGCACCGTGTGGGTCTCTTAGGCTATATTTCACAGAATACTTATTCACTGTTATGAATGGCATAGTGAAGTGCTTATTTATATCCCTTTATGATTGCAATGTGTTTTGTATCACAATTTATCTGTGTGCTACTCTAGTAATGTTATTAAAGTAGTTTATTCCTCCTGCACGGTGTAATGGTGACAGTGTGTGCATCGTGTAGTACTTGGCGTAAGCTATGATTGTGATCTCTTGTAGATTATGAAGTTAACTATTGCTATGATAGTATTGATGTGATCTATTCCTCCTTTCGTAGTGTGAAGGTGACAGTGTGCATGCTATGTTAGTACTTGGTTTGGTTATGTTGATCTATTATGCACTCTAAGGTTATTTAAATATGAAGATTGAATATTGTGGAGCTTGTTAACTCCGGCATTGAGGGTTCGTGTAATCCTACACAGTTAGTGGTGTTCATCATCCAACAAGAGGGTGTAGAGTCTAGCATCTATCTATTTATTCTGTTATGTGATCAATGTTGAGAGTGTCCACTAGTGAAAGTATGATCCCTAGGCCTTGTTCCTAAATATCTGCTATCGCTGCTTGTTTACTATTTTATTGCATCTTTACTTCCGCAATATTACTACCATCAACCGCACGCCAGACAAGCACTTTTCTCGGCGCCGTTACTACTCGCTCATATTCATTCATACCACTTGTATTTCACTATCTCTTCGCCGAACTAGTGCACCTATTAGGTGTGTTGGGGACACAAGAGACTTCTTGCTTTGTGGTTGCAGGGTTGCATGAGAGGGATATCTTTGACCTCTTCCTCCCTGAGTTCGATAAACCTTGGGTGATCCACTTAAGGGAAACTTGCTGCTGTTCTACAAACCTCTGCTCTTGGAGGCCCAACACTGTCTACAAGAATAGAAGCACCCGTAGACATCAAACACCATTCGTTGTGTAGGGCTACAAGAGCACCTCAATGCCGGAGTTAACAATCTCCACAACATTCGGCATTCATATTTAAGTAACCTTTAGAGCATAATAGATCTTTGCAATTTAAACCGAGTACTAACATAGCATACACACTGTCACCTTTACAGTATGAAGGGGGAATAGATCACATCAATACTATCATAGTAATAATTAACTTCATAACCTACAAGAGATTATGATCATAACCTACGCCAAGAACTACACAATCCACACACTGTCACCATTACACCGTGAAGGAGGAATATACTACTTTAATAACATCACAAGAGTAGCACATAGACTAATAGTGATACAAAGCTCATATGAATCTCAATCATGTAAGGCAGCTCATGAGATCATTGTATTGAAGTACATAGGAGAGAGATTAACCACATAGCTACCGATACAGCCCTTAGCCTCGATGGAGAACTACTCCCTCCTCATGGGAGACAGCAGCGGTGATGAAGATGGCGGTGGTGTCGATGGAGGAGCCTTCCGGGGGCACTTCCCCGTCCCGGCGGCGTGCCGGAACAGAGACTCCTGTCCCCCAGATCTTGGCTTCGCGATGGCGGCGGCTCTGGAAGTTTTTCCGTATCGTGGCTTTTCCGTATCGAAGATTTAGGTCAGGGACCTTTAAATAGGCGAAGAGGCGGAGTCGGAGGGGGTACGGAGCCACCACACAACAGGGTGGCGCGGGCCCTAGCCTGGCCGCGCCAGCCCCATGTGTGGGCCCCCTGTGGCTCTCCTCTGGTGGCTCTCGGGTGTTCTGGAAGCTTCGTAGAATTCTAAGATGCTGGGCGTTGATTTCATCCAATTCCGAGAATATTTCCTTACTAGGATTTCTGAAACCAAAAACAGCAGAAAGCAGGAACTGGCACTTCGGCATCTCGTTAATAGGTTAGTTCCGGAAAACGCATAAATATGACATAAAGTGTGAACAAAACATGTAGGTATTGTCATAAAACTAGCATGGAACATAAGAAATTATATATACGTTTGAGACGTATCAGGCTACATCACCTCCGCCCTCCCACCCGCCTCCTCCGTCACCGCCCCCTCCGCCACCCTCGCTGCCCCGCCCCAATCCCCACCCCCGCGACCGTGGTGGAGCACCCGCCCCTCCCGAGCGGTGCGGAGGTGGCCGCGGTGGTCGCCACCACCCACGTCGGCGTGAAACGGTGGCGTGCTGGGCAGCACGTCATCCAGCCGCAGCCCGCCACCGTCCCGGCCCCGCCCGTCGCCCCGGCTGCCCCGCCCGCCCACCACCAAAAGTCATCGGAAGACGGCGGCACTTGGGCCGAAGAAGCCTGCGGGCGCCAAGCCCACCGTCAAGAATACCACCTCGCGGAAGAAGGCCGCGCTGGTGCCCACAATCGCCGACCCTCCACCCGTCGTGCACGAGGTGCTTGATGTAATGCCCACAACGACGACGCCGTTCATGGGGCTTCTCCAAGACGCGGAGGTGGACCTTTTTGGTGACGGTGCCTATGAGAGGGGGAAGATGATGATTTTGTGATGTGAACTATTAAACCATGCATCAATGATCTTCATGTCCTAGTTTGTTTCAAGGTTGAATGTGTTTTTCTAGTGATAATTGTGATATGTCAAATAACAGTTTGAGGGTTTGAGGGTTGCGGCAAAGACGAGAACCCTCGAATCCTTAAAAGTTTGAGGGTTTGAAGGTTCTAGTCTTTTCCCCTGTTTTTCACCCCTCAAAAGTGACAAAAATGCTAATTCTCAACCCTTGAAATGCTTTGAATATTTGAGGGTTTAGGGGTACTACTAGTGATGCTCTTAGGAACCGATATGGCATACCCATGTCAGTAGCCCCCCAAGACTCTACTCGAGTCGCAAACTCGAGTCGAGTCTAAAACCCTTTGACTTCTTCTTTTTTCTACTTCTTTGTTATTAATAGGTAATATTTCATTATTTATTTTGTAGATGAATATTTTAAGCATAGGTATAATGGTAAATCGGTCTGATGCATCCGAACGGATCAGGAATCAGTCAATTGCCTGAGCAAATGCGGGAACCTACTTCAAACTCACGTCCATGGACACGAATTCGGAAACCTGGCGTAACTCAGCTCGGGCGGTGGAGGACTTATCGAGTTCTGAGTTCCAGCAAAAGAGTTTTACCTGACGCGTCCGTTAGGATTTTTCATCACATTGTTGACAATGTGGATATTTCTAGCAGAGCATAGTCTTTTACGCTGCTAGGCCTCACAGGACAGATCTCGATGGTCTTACGTACCTTCATGCTCCAGCATGGCATCTGGAGGCTCACGACGATGCAGCTCAGGCTTATTTAGTTATTTATCAGATACCAATTTGGGTGTTGCATTACCCAAAATTATCGTGTTGATTTTTTTAAAAATGTCTGCTCTCCTGATGGGAGTAAAGGATGAAATACTGTTCGTTAAGTGTTTACCACTTGAACATGCATTTGAAGCTTGACGCCAACTCTTGCTTGATAATAATGAAGGACGAAGTAATGCTCGTTAAAGAGTCCTGCACACAAAGATAGCTATAATATAAATGAATAATATTACTTGCTCTCCTGGATGTCGTTAATTCTAACAGGTGCGCGTTCAGTGCTCCCAATAAAAGTAGCCCCCGAGGCTATGGTCGAGTACGGGTACTCGAGCAGAGGCTCAAAGAAGCTTCTTCGAGGTAATTCCTTCTACCCAGTACGTGCTCAGCTTTTGTCAATGATAATGATGTAAAAAGCAACTATGCAATGACTTTGTAAATAGTACGGTTCCGCAATTGCGTAGTTGTAGTATAACGTAATTTGATGAACAAGATATGTTGCATATAACTTTTCATTGATGTGTGAGGTCTTTTTGCTTAAATCGATGTTTAATAGTTATTCCAAGACGCTCTTAAAAAGTATTTCGCCCCAAGTCATTCGGGTGTGTTTATTGAAGAAGCATTGAATCAAAGCCCCCCGAGTATCAGGTGTAAAGAAATACAAATAACAAAAACAAGATGAGAGAAATTATCTTTATTAATGCCAAAATACGGAGGTACAATATGATTGGTTGAAAGTAACCGAAGGCCCATAGGGCGACAGACTCAACAGTATGGATAAGAAGCATTATTTGCAAGTAATATAAATTGCTCGGCTAAGAATCCTGACCATGGACCTTATTCTTGAATATGAAATCTAAGTACTGGAGCGTAGAAGCGATGTATATGCTATATGATGGACGTTCCACGGGTTTGGCTCCATCTGACATGTTTTCTTGTCCTTAATCCGGTATGCTCTTCTGGGGATAACTTTTGTGATGATACAAGACCCGATCGAGGAAGACTCGAGCTTTCGATGTTTTTCTTGCTTTAACCGAAGGATTAAGTCACCATCCTCAAAGGATCGAGGCCTTAGTCAAAGACTATGGTAATTTCCCAGGTTCTGCTGATACGTTGTTGCCCGGGCAAGTGCCACATCGCGTGCTTCAGCCAGTACGTCCACATCATCTTTGAGAGCCATGGTCGATGTGACCTCTTCATATTTTGTGACTCATGGAGCATCGGTGTGTAATTTCGACTGGAAGCACAGCTTCAACGCCATGGATCATGAAGAACGAAGTTTCTTGCGTAGCTATGTTTGGAGTTGTTCGTAAGCTCCATAGGACAGAGGGGAGTTCCTCGACCCAAGCATCCTTGGCCCTCTTCAATGGTGTTAGCAATCGCTTTTTTGATGCCACTGCAAATGAGCCCGTTGGCTTTTTCAACTTGTTCGTTCATCTGCGGGTGCTCTGTTGACGCAAACTTCAATTGTATGCCAAGCTTGTCACAAAACTCCTTAAACTCCCCTGAGGTGAAGTTAGAGCCATTATCCATGATGATACGATGAGGCACGCCGAAGCGGCAAACAATTGACTCAACAAAATTTACCGATGGAGTTCCCTCGGCTCTTGTAACTGGTTTTGTCTTAATCCACTTTATAAACTTGTCGACCGCAACAAGCATATAAACGTGTCCTCCAAGCAAAGAATTGTCTAGTTTTCGAACCATATCTATACCCCACTCACTGAAGGGGCACACTAGGGGTATCGGCATCATCTCTATCGTCGGTACTTGAGGTGTTTTGGCAAACATGTGGCATCCCTCGCAGGTTTTGACAATCTCATTGGCGTCTTCCACAACAGTTAACCAATATAACCCTGCTTTGGAAGCCTTGGCCATGATCGCTCGATAACTTGCATGATGACTGAAAATCCCTTTGTGTATGTCCTTGAGCATAGCTTGCCCTTCCATGGGTGTGACGCACCGCTGAAGTACGCCTATGATGCTCCTTTTATATAACTCGTCGTTCACTACTCGAAAAGCTTTAGAACGTCGAGCAATCCGTCGCGCTTCGACCTGGTTATCTGGTAACTCTTTGTTTTGTAGATATGCTAAGTATGGCTGCATCCATCCGACTTCCACCATCATGACTTCCTTTGTCCCTTCTACTACAGTGTTGTCTACCTCCATATCGTCGGTGCAGCCGTAGCCCTCAAGTTCTATTTCCCTTTTGCCTTTTCAACTTTGGACTTCTCTACCTCTAATGGTTTCTTCTCCTTGATAGAGCGCTCCTTGATCTCTTCCTAGAATACTCCGGGTGGAACTAGTAAGCACTGCGGCCCGATGTTTGCAAGCATGTCGGCTTCCTCATTGCTTGATCTAATGATGTGTGAGGCTTCGCAGCCGTCAAACAATCCTTCCAGATTGTTGTACATATATTGGTATGCTATCATATTGTTGCTTATGGCATAACATTGATTCATGACTTGCCTGACTGCAAGGTTGGAGTCGCCGAAGAACTTGAGACGAGTCGCACCGCACGCTTTTTTCATACGCATGCCATGCAACAAGGCCTCATATTATGCTTCGTTGTTGGATGCGTTTGAAGAGCTCATTCGTAGAACATATCGCATCTTGTCTCCTTGCGGTGATATTAACACCACACCAGCTCACGCGCCTTCCAAACGTTTGGATCCATCGAAGTACATTGTCCAAGCACTCGATAAATATGGTGGTCAAATCTGGTGGTCATGTGTGGAGTTCCATCCACTTTGTCGTGAAGTCGGGTATTACTTGGGATTTGATGGCCTTGCGCTTTTCGTATGTGATGTCCCGAGGGGAAAGCTCTATTCCCTAAATGGACACACGTCCGTTGCCTCTGGATTGTTCAGTATATTTGACAGGGGTGCTTCGTTGACCACTACGATCGGATGCTCCAAAAAGTAGTGGCTCAACTTCCTTGCTGTCATAAACACTCTGTATGCTATCTTATGGTATTGTGGGTACCGCCGTTTTGAGGGAGACAACACCTCGCTCAGGAAATATATGGGTCGTTGGATGCCATGGACTTTTCCTTCCTCTGGTCGTTCGACTACCAGGGCTATACTCACCACCTGGTTTGTGGCTGCGATGTAAAGATACAATGTCTCCTTTTACTTGGACGCAACCAGTACTGTTGGGGTGGAAACCACCCACTTCAGATCTTCAAAAGCTTGATCTGCCTTGTCGGTCCACTCAAATTTCTCAGACTTTTTCATCAAAGCATAAAAGGACAACGCCTTCTCACCCAACCGAGTGATGAATCGACTCAAGGCTGCGACTCTTCCTGCCAGTTGCTGGATGTTCCTTAAGTTTTTTGGCTTCTTCATTGTGAGTATAACGTGGATCTTTTCAGGATTTGCTTCAATTCCTGTTGTCGAAACCTAGAATCTAAAGATTTGCCCTGTTGGGACTTGATGTCTACGGGAGCTTCTATTCTTGTAGACAGTGTTGGGCCTCCAAGAGCAGAGGTTTGTAGAACAGCAGCAAGTTTCCCTTAAGTGGATTACCCAAGGTTTATCGATCTCAGGGAGGAAGAGGTCAAAGATATCCCTCTCATGCAACCACTGCAACCACAAAGCAAGAAGTCTCTTGTGTCCCCAACACACCTAATAGGTGCACTAGTTCGGCGAAGAGATAGTGAAATACAGGTGGTATGAATAAGTAGTAGCAACGGCACTCAGAAAAGTGCTTTGCCCGGGACGAGTAAACAAGCGGTAGTAACGCAGCGATAGTAACGCGAGTAAAACAGTAAACAAGCAGCGATAGCGATATTTAGGAACAAGGCCTAGGGAATAGACTTTCACTAGTGGACACTCTCAACATTGATCACATAACAGAATAGATAAATGCATACTCTACACTCTTGTTGGATGATGAACACATTGCGTAGGATTACACGAACCCTCAATGCCGGAGTTAACAAGCTCCACAATTCAATGTTCATATTTAAATAACCTTAGAGTGCAAGAAAGATCAACACGACTAAACCAAGTACTAACACAGCATGCACACTCTGTCACCTTCACGCTATGTAGGAGGAATAGATCACATCAATACTATCATAGCAATAGTTAACTTCACAATCTACAAGAGATCATGATCATAGCATACGCCAAGTACTAACACGGATGCACACACTTGTCACCATTACACCGTGCGGGAGGAATAAAACTACTTTAATAACACATCACTAGAGTAGCACATAGATAAATTGTGATACAAAACACATTGCAATCATAAAGAGATATAAATAAGCACTTCACTACGCCATTCATAACGGTGAGTAAGTATTACGTGAAATATAGCCTAAGAGACCCACACGGTGCACACACTTGTCACCTTTACACACGTGGGACAAGGAGTCTCCGGAGATCACATAAGTAAAACTCACTTGACTAGCATAATGACATCTAGATTACAAGCATCATCATATGAATCTCAATCATGTAAGGCAGCTCATGAGATTATTGTATTGAAGTACATAGGAGAGAGATGAACC
Source organism: Lolium rigidum (assembly GCF_022539505.1). NCBI lineage: Eukaryota > Viridiplantae > Streptophyta > Magnoliopsida > Poales > Poaceae > Lolium > Lolium rigidum. The sequence goes on from NC_061514.1 coordinate 207,340,696, forward strand.
ACATAGCTACCGGTACAGCCCCGAGCCTCGATGGAGAACTACTCCCTCCTCATGGGAGCAGCAGCGGTGATGAAGATGGCGGTGGAGATGGCAGCGGTGTCGATGGAGAAGCCTTCGGGGGCACTTCCCCGCTCCGGCAGGGTGCCGGAACGGAGACTCCTGTCCCCCGGATCTTGGCTTCGCGATGGCGGCGGCTGCGGAAGGTTTTCCGTATCGTGGTTCTTCGTATCAGGGTTTTCGCGACGGAGGCTTTAAATAGGCGAAGGGCAGCGTCGGAGGGTCGAAGAGGCGGCGACACCATAGGGCGGCGCGGCCGGGGCTCAGGCCGCGCCACCCTATCATCGCGGGCCCACGTGGCCCCCTCCGGCGCCTCTCGGGTGTTCGGATGCTTCCGGTGAAAATAGGAACATGGGTCTTGATTTCGTCCGATTCCGAGAATATTTCGTTACTAGGATTTCCGAAACCAAAAACAGCAGAAAACAGAAGCGGCACTTCGGCATCTTGTTAATAGGTTAGTTCCAGGAAAATGCACGAATATGACATAAAGTGTGCATAAAACATGTAGGTATCATCAATAATATGGCATGGAACATAAGAAATTATCGATACGTCGGAGGCGTATCAAGCATCCCCAAGCTTAGTTACTGCTCGTCCCGAGCGAGGTAAAACGATAACAAAGATAATTTCTGAAGTGACATGCCATCATAACCTTGATCATACTATTTGTAAACATATGTAATGAATGCAGCGATCAAAACAATGGTAATGACATGAGTAAACAAGTGAATCATAAAGCAAAGACTTTTCATGAATAGTACTTCAAGACAAGCATTAATAAGTCTTGCATAAGAGTTAACTCATAAAGCAATAAATCAAAGTAAAGGTATTGAAGCAACACAAAGGAAGATTAAGTTTCAGCGGTTGCTTTCAACTTGTAACATGTATATCTCATGGATAATTGTCAACATAGAGTAATATAACAAGTGCAATATGCAAGTATGTAGGAATCAATGCACAGTTCACACAAGTGTTTGCTTCTTGAGGTGGAGAGAGATAGGTGAACTGACTCAACATAAAAGTAAAAAGAATGGTCCTTCAAAGAGGAAAGCATCGATTGCTATATTTGTGCTAGAGCTTTTATTTTGAAAACATGAAACAATTTTGTCAACGGTAGTAATAAAGCATATGAGTTATGTAAATTATATCCTACAAGTTGCAAGCCTCATGCATAGTATACTAATAGTGCCCGCACCTTGTCCTAATTAGCTTGGACTACCGGATCTTTGCAATGCACATGTTTTAACCAAGTGTCACAATGGGGTACCTCCATGCCGCACTGTACAAAGGTCTAAGGAGAAAGCTCGCATTTTGGATTTCTCGCTTTTGATTATTCTCAACTTAGACATCCATACCGGGACAACATGGACAACGAGATAATGGACTCCTCTTTAATGCATAAGCATGTGGCAACAATTATTATTCTCATATGAGATTGAGGATGTATGTCCAAAACTGAAACTTCCACCATGATTCATGGCTTTAGTTAGCGGCCCAAAGTTCTTCTCTAACAATATGCATGCTCCAACCATTAAGGTGGTAGATCTCTCTTACTTCGAGACAAGACGGACATGCATAGCAACTCACATGATATTCAACAAAGAATAGTTGATGGCGTCCCCAGAAGCATGGTTATCGCACAACAAGCAACTTAATAAGAGATAAAGTGCATAAGTACATATTCAATACCACAATAGTTTTTAAGCTATTTGTCCCATGAGCTATATATTGCAAAGGTGAATGATGGAATTTTAAAGGTAGCACTCAAGCAATTTACTTTGGAATGGCGGATAAATACCATGTAGTAGGTAGGTATGGTGGACACAAATGGCATAGTGGTTGGCTCAAGTATTTTGGATGCATGAGAAGTATTCCCTCTCGATACAAGGTTTAGGCTAGCAAGGTTATTTGAAACAAACACAAGGATGAACGGTACAGCAAAACTCACATAAAAGACATATTGTAAACATTATAAGACTCCATACCGTCTTCCTTGTTGTTCAAAACTCAATACTAGATGTTATCTAGACTCTAGAGAAACCAAATATGCAAACCAAATTAGCAAGCTCTAAGTATTTCTTCATTAATGGGTGCAAAGTATATGATGCAAGAGCTTAAACATGAGCACAACAATTGCCAAGTATCAAATTATCCAAGACATTTTAGAATTACTACATGTAGTATTTTCCAATTCCAACCATATAACAATTTAACGAAGAAGAAACTTCGCCATGAATACTATGAGTAGAGCCTAAGGACATACTTGTCCATATGCTACAGCGGAGCGTGTCTCTCTCCCATAAAGTGAATGCTAGGATCCATTTTATTCAAACAAAACAAAACACAAAAACAAACCGACGCTCCAAGCAAAGTGCATAAGATGTGACGGAATAAAAATATAGTTTCAGGGGAGGAACCTGATAATGTTGTCGATGAAGAAGGGGATGCCTTGGGCATCCCCAAGCTTAGACGGCTTGAGTCTTCTTAAAATATGCAGGGGTGAACCACGGGGCATCCCCAAGCTTAGAGCTTTCACTCTCCTTGATCATATTGCATCATACTCCTCTCTTGATCCTTGAAAACTTCCTCCACACCAAACTCGAAACAACTCATTAGAGGGTTAGTGCATAATAAAAATTAACATGTTCAGAGGTGACACAATCATTCTTAACACTTCTGGACATTGCATAAAGCTACTGGACATTAATGGATCAAAGAAATTCATCCAACATAGCAAAAGAGGCAATGCGAAATAAAAGGCAGAATCTGTCAAAAGCAGAACAGTCCGTAAAGATGGATTTTATTAGGCCACCAGACTTGCTCAAATGAAAATGCTCAAATTGAATGAAAGTTGCGTACATATCTGAGGATCATGCACGTAAATTGGCTTAATTTTCTGAGCTACCTACAGGGAGGTAGACCCAGATTCGTGACAGCAAAGAAATGCTGGAACTGCGCAGTAATCCAAATCTAGTACTTACTTTACTATCAAAGACTTTACTTGGCACAACAAAACTCAAAACTAAGATAAGGAGAGGTTGCTACAGTAGTAAACAACTTCCAAGACACAAATATAAAACAAAGTACTGTAGCAAAATAACACATGGGTTATCTCCCAAGAAGTTCTTTCTTTATAGCCATTAAGATGGGCTCAGCAGTTTTAATGATGCACTCGCAAGAAATAGTATTTGAAGCAAAAGAGAGCATCAAGAGGCAAATTCAAAACAAATTTAAGTCTAACATGCTTCCTATGCATAGGAATCTTGTAAATAAACAAGTTCATGAAGAGCAAAGTAACAAGCATAGGAAGATAAAACAAGTGTAGCTTCAAAAATTTCAGCACATAGAGAGGCATTTTAGTAACATGAAAATTTCTACAACCATATTTTCCTCTCTCATAATAACTTTCAGTAGCATCATGAGCAAACTCAACAATATAACTATCACATAAAGCATTCTTATCATGAGTCTCATGCATAAAATTATTACTCTCCACATAAGCATAATCAATTTTATTAGTTGTAGTGGGAGCAAATTCAACAAAGTAGCTATCATTATTATTCTCATCAATGTGGGGCATAGTATAATCACAATAAAATTTACTCTCCATAGTAGGTGTACCAAAGACCACTATCATATCATCATAATAGGAGGCAAAGTATCATCAAAGAAAATTTTCTCCTCAATGCTTGGGGGACTAAAAAGATCATGAAAACCAGCTTCCCCAAGCTTAGAACTTTCTACATTATTATCAACAATGGTGTTCAAAGCGTTCATACTAATATTACTACCAGCATGCAAATAAGATTCCATAGGTTTTTTAATTTTCGCATCAAACAATCCATGTTTTAAATCAGGAAATAGAATAAGAAGCTCATTGTTGTCCATTATGCCAAACTAGTGTAAACAAGAAACAAAAAGATGCAATTGCAGGATCTAAAGGAAATAGCTTCGAGCACAAACACAATGGCGCCGGAAAAGTACTGTTACACGGAACCGGAGTATGAGTGCCTTTTACCTTTCCTCCCCGGCAACGGCGCCGGAAAAGTGCTTGATGTCTACGGGAGCTTCTATTCTTGTAGACAGTGTTGGGCCTCCAAGAGCGAGAGGTTTGTAGAACGGCAGACAAGTTTCCCTTAAGTGGATCACCCAAGGTTTATCGATCTCGGGGAGGAAGAGGTCAAAGATATCCCTCTCATGCAACCACTGCAACCACAAAGCAAGAAGTCTCTTGTGTCCCCAACACACCTAATAGGTGCACTAGTTCGGCGAAGAGATAGTGAAATACAGGTGGTATGAATAAGTAGTAGCAACGGCACCGAGAAAAGTGCTTTGCCCGGGACGAGTAAACAAGCGGTAGTAACGCAGCGGTAGTAACGCAGTAAAAACGAGTAAACAAGCAGCGATAGCGATATTTAGGAACAAGGCCTAGGGAATAGACTTTCACTAGTGGACACTCTCAACATTGATCACATAACAGAATAGATAAATGCATACTCTACACTCTTGTTGGATGATGAACACATTGCGTAGGATTACACGAACCCTCAATGCCGGAGTTAACAAGCTCCACAATTCAATGTTCATATTTAAATAACCTTAGAGTGCAAGAAAGATCAACACGACTAAACCAAGTACTAACACAGCATGCACACTGTCACCTTCACGCTATGTAGGAGGAATAGATCACATCAATACTATCATAGCAATAGTTAACTTCACAATCTACAAGAGATCATGATCATAGCATACGCCAAGTACTAACACGGATGCACACACTGTCACCATTACACCGTGCGGGAGGAATAAAACTACTTTAATAACACATCACTAGAGTAGCACATAGATAAATTGTGATACAAAACACATTGCAATCATAAAGAGATATAAATAAGCACTTCACTACGCCATTCATAACGGTGAGTAAGTATTACGTGAAATATAGCCTAAGAGACCCACACGGTGCACACACTTGTCACCTTTACACACGTGGGACAAGGAGTCTCCGGAGATCACATAAGTAAAACTCACTTGACTAGCATAGTGACATCTAGATTACAAGCATCATCATATGAATCTCAATCATGTAAGGCAGCTCATGAGATTATTGTATTGAAGTACATAGGAGAGAGATGAACCACATAGCTACCGGTACAGCCCCGAGCCTCGATGGAGAACTACTCCCTCCTCATGGGAGCAGCGAGCGGTGATGAAGATGGCGGTGGAGATGGCAGCGGTGTCGATGGAGAAGCCTTCCGGGGGCACTTCCCCGCTCCGGCGGGGTGCCGGAACAGAGACTCCTGTCCCCCGGATCTTGGCTTCGCGATGGCGGCGGCTGCTGGAAGGTTTTCCGTATCGTGGTTCTTCGTATCGGGGTTTTCGCGACGGAGGCTTTAAATAGGCGGAAGGGCAGCGTCGGAGGAGTCGAAGAGGCGGCCGCACCATAGGCCGGCGCGGCCGGGGCCAGGCCGCGCCACCCTATCATCTGGGGCCCACGGGCCCCCTCCGGCGGCTCTCGGGTGTTCCGGATGCTTCCGGTGAAAATAGGAACCCGGGTCTTGATTTCGTCCGATTCCGAGAATATTTCGTTACTAGGATTTCGAAACCAAAAACAGCGTAAAACAACGAACCGGCACTTCGGCATCTTGTTAATAGGTTAGTTCCAGAAAATGCACGAATATGTCATAAAGTGTGCATAAAACATGTAGGTATCATCAATAATATGGCATGGAACATAAGAAATTATCGATACGTCGGAGACGTATCTGGACACCAAATGAACACTTGTTCGGGTTGAGTTTAAGGCGGAACCTGTCGAGGGGTTATCGAAAGTTTCCCGTAGATCGTCGACTAATGAATCTCGCTGCTATGTGGTGATGACCACGTCGTCGATTTAGACTTGTATGCTTTTCCCGATCTGTTCTTCCAGACACTTCTGCATCATCCGTTGGTAGTAGCACCCGCGTTTTTCAACCCGAAGGGGATTGTCTGGTAGTAGTATAGACCGTAGGGCGTGATGAACACCGTTTTGTCCTGGTCGTCTTCCTTCAAACTGATCTGATGGTACCCTGAGTATGCGTCTAAGAAGGAAAGACTTTCGTACCCAACTATTGCATCGATTATTTGGTCGATTCGCGGAGTGGGAAAGTTATCCTTTTGGGTATTGTTGTTTATTGAGATATGTAAAATCAACGGACATGCGCTCTTTGTTGGTATTTTTCTTGGGGACCAACACTGGATTGGCCACCCAAGTTGTATCTACAATCTCGCTGATGAACTTGGCGTCCTGTAGTCGATAAAGTTCTTTCAATATTGCCTTGCGCTTCGGCCATGAGAAGCGCCGAAGTGATTGCGCGACTCGTCTTACTCTATGATATATATTTAGCGCGTGCTCGGGGAGTTCCTTGGGGACACTTGGCATGTCCGCAGGATGCCAAGCGAACATTTCGCTGCGCTCACGGAGGAACTCGATGAGTGCACCTTCCTCTGCGGCACCAAGGCTTGTGGCCACAGACGCCATCTTTGTCGAGTCGGAAGGGTGAATTTGTATTTTCTTTGTGCCGTTGTCAACATCAAATGCTTGAAGGGGTAAAGCCCGACATATGTTTGGGGATACCTCATGATCGACTGCACTTTGGATTTGTAAGAATTATGCGCGCATCTCCAAGGTTTGTGATATTTTATGGAACTCCCTATTGCATGTGTCAGAGCGAGCGAAGGTTTCCTTTGACAGTGATAATTCTGTTGGGTCCTGGCATCTTCAAGAGGAGGTACCATGAACCGGAAATATGCATGCCTACCTAGTATCGCGTGATACTGTGATGGAAAATCCATGACTTCAAACTCCGGCTTTTGTCTTCTAAAGTTTTCCCTCATCCCGAAGACTACATCAAGCCAAACCTTCCCCAAGGGAATCTCTGGTTTTCCCGGAATTATGCCATGGAACCCAGTATCCAGGGTGTCAGACTATTGAGAGGGATGTTCATTGCTCGCAAAATGTTTTAGCGTAGATCAAATAAAGGTTGCTCCCTGCATTGAGGAATACTCTGCTACAGTCATACCTACCGATTTGAGCATCGAGTACCAAACCTGGTGCTCTGACTGGGATCTTGTAAGGGTGATACTCCCTGCCAAACCTGATGTATTGATCTGACCAGTCGAGATACACCGACGTGGGCGGTGGTGCCTGGATTGCGAGGTTGACTTGTCGGGTGATTATCTTTTGCTGCCTATTGGGTGGCCTGCTCTTCTGGATCATATTGACTGCTCCTCTAGAGTCGGTATATCCATTTGGTTGGTTTCTGTTATTTGTCGGAGCTACCTGTATCGCTAGCAACTGATTTTGTGGAGGTAGTGGTGGCGGAGGGGGTGCGTTGAAAGCAACCGACCCAGGCGCCCTAGCGATACATTGCCTTGGAGCGTTCTGATTTGATCTCCTGAAGACTGGAAGCATCTGCTGAAAAGTCCTGCAGTCCTTCAACAAATTATTCGACTGTATGCGTCCTTCGTCGTTGATGTAATAGTGCATAGTACATCATGCGTTAAGCGTCTGCTCCTCTGTCATTTCAAGCTGCTGCTAGAACCTTGGTCTAGGCTTATACGCCTTCCTGCTGGAATTTGGCTCGTCCCGATTGCCGCCTCGATAACCTTTGTTGCGGTAATCATCTCTTATTTCACCTTTGCTTGTGAAGCCACCCACGACTTGCGCAGACTGACCATAGTCATCGTAGTTACGTCTCTGTCGCCTGCGATCGTTTCAACGCCTTGCTCGATCTTCTACGAGTGACCTCGCCTATTTATTGCTAGCTGCATCCTCACCGTTATCCCACTTGTTTGCCAGGTCCATAAGCTCTCCTACTGTCCTTGGCCGCGCTCTTCCCAGCTCTTCAACAAAGTCCATGCGCCGCAACCCGGTGCTAAGCGCGTCGATTGCCCGCTCATCAGAGATGTTTTCGGATGAGTTCTTGATCGTGCCCCACCTTTGAAGATATAGCACATTGATTCTCCTGTTTTCTGCATGCACTTCCGCAACTCTTCGATTGAATCTAGATGCTTGAAAGTTGACCTAAAGTTTCAAATGATGATAAGGGGTTGCCCGATCTTCTCAGTAAGCAATGGTGGTGATGATGATCACGGGATGAACACAGCGGAGATACACGACGATGAAGTGGAAGATAACTTGTATGACACAACGAGATCTCTCGATTGGTCCCTGTCGCCAATGCAACAGCTCTCAACCCTGCAAGATATTCGCAACTCCACACACTTGCACACGTAGCCGCCGACCACGAAGCGGTAAGTTGCAACCTTCTAATTCCCAATGGAACAGTAGATCACACAAGACTTTCAGAGGTTCCACACCAAATCAATGCAATTGGGTGTAGAGATTCAATAGAGTTGCAAAGCAATCAACTATGAACTAGGGTTTATCTTAAACGTGGTCTAAAGCTACTTTAGGGGCGTCCTGGGCACTTATATAGGGGTTCAGGACGACATCAGGTCGAAAAGATACAAAAATAACTGACCCAGAATAGATCTGGTCGAGACAGACTCGGACTCGGCCGGCCTGGGGGCCGGTCGACCGGGCCTGGGACCGGCCGGTCTGGTTTGGGTCGAGCCAGGGACCGGATGGCGACCGGGCGGAGCGTCCAGGCTTACTGGACACGCCCCGGCTGGCACAAGCGTGGGACCCGGTTTGGACCAGGCTGATCCGGCGTGGAAGCCGACCGACCGGGGCTAGGACCGGGTGGCCTGGCGTGGAAGCCGGTCTGACCGGGCCTGGCGCCGGCCTAAAGATCTCCTCCTCTCGCGCATGCCTCCCGCTCCTCCCTCGCGCGTCCATGGGATGTCTTCATGTCCAGCTCCATGTCCAGCTTCACGTCCAGCTTCACGTCCAGCTTCTTGTCCAGTTGCTCCTCTCCTCCTCGTGCGATGCTTGGTTCCTCTTCATACCTGATCATACATAAGTAATACGACTTAGGCAGTATAAAGTTCTCATCGATAAAAGTATCACTTAGGAACAAATTCACCTGTTGTTTAAGTAGCTTCGCATGAGCTCGTGTCATTGGTCCAATCCTAACATCATTGAACTTGAGCTTCACAGTGTAATGACGGAGGTAGTAGTGTGGTAGGGATGTCCTCATCATCTCCCCCCCCCCTTCAAAAGGCGTCGACCTCGACACTCCAAGGTCTTCTCCGTCATATGGTGTCAAATCAGCCACATTGAAAGAATTGCTGACACCAAACTCATCAATTGGAAGATCTATCGAGTATGCATTATCATTGATCTTGGCAAGCACTTTGTAAGGACAAGCACCACGAGGAAGCAACTTGGAATTCCGCAGCTTCGGGAACCTATCCTTGTGAAAATTTACCCAGACCATATCACCAGGCTTGAACAATATCTCCTTGCGCTTCTTGTTCATCCTTGCAGCATTGCTCTTGCCTTTCTTCTCTATCAACTCTTTAGTCTTCACATGTATTTTCTGTACAAAATCTGCCCTCTTTGATGCCTCCATATTGACTCTCTCATGTATGGGAAAAGGCAAGAAATCAAGTGGAGTAATGTATTTGAAACCATACACCACCTCAAAAGGACACAACTCTGTGGTAGAATGTAGTGCCCTGTTATAAGCAAACTCCACAGGCGGCAAACAATCTTCCCACTCCTTCAGGTTCTTCTTGATCATGGATCTCAACAATTGTGACAATGTCCTATTCACCACTTCAGTTTGACCATCAGTTTGGGGATGACAAGTAGTGCTGAAAAGCAGCTTCGTCCCCAGCTTTCTCCACAGCGTCTTCCAGAAGTAGCTCATAAACTTCACGTCACGATCAGAAACAATAGTCTTCGGGACTCCATGTAGACGTACAATCTCCCTGAAAAACAGGTTAGCAATATGCGACGCATCGTCGCTCTTGTGGCAGGCAATAAAGTGTGACATCTTAGAGAATCTATCTAGTACCACAAGTATAGAATCATGGCCTCTTTTAGTACGCGGCAAACCCAACACAAAATACATACTAATATCCTCCCAAGGTGTAGTAGGTGCCGGTAAAGGAGTATACCAACCGTGAGGCTTCAGCTTGGACTTGGACTTGTTGCAAGTAATGCATCTCTTCACATACCTGTCCACATCCCGCCTCATCTTTGGCCAATAAAAGTGGTCAGCTAGCATGAGTAGCGTCTTCTCACGCCCAAAGTGACCCATCAAACCTCCAACATGTGATTCCTACAATAAGAGCAAACACACAGACGATTCTGGAACACATAGTTTCTTAGCTCTAAACAAGAACCCATCATGTATGTGATATTTTTCCCATGCTTTACCAATAGCACACAAGCAATATGGTTCAGCAAAATCATGATCAGTAGCATACAAATCACATAGTATCTCTAATCCAGGAACTTTAACATCAAGTTGAGTTAATAGCATATTCTTCCTAGATAAAGCATCAGCAACAATATTATCTTTTCCCTTCTTATGCTTAATAATGTATGGAAAAGACTCAATGAACTCAACCCACTTAGCAAGACGCCGATGCAAGTTAGATTGAGCTTTCAGATATTTTAAAGCTTCATGATCAGAATGTATGATAAATTCTTTTGGCCACAAGTAATGTTGCCAAACCTCAAGAACTCTAATCAAAGCATACAATTCTTTATCATATATAGGATAGTTCAACTTAGCACCATAAAGTTTCTTAGAAAAATATGCAATTGGGCGACCCTCTTGCATCAACACACCACCAATTCCAATACCACTAGCATCATATTCAATCTCAAATTGCTTATTGAAATCAGGAAGTGCAAGCAAAGGTGCAAAAGTTAACAATCTCTTAAGTTCATCAAAAGCATGATCTTGGGTTGTGCCCCACTCAAAAACAACACCCTTTTTAGTTAATTCATTCAAAGGTGCAGCAATAGTACTAAAATTGGGCACAAATCTTCTATAAAACCCAGCTAGACCATGAAAACTTCCGTACTTGACTCACATTCATGGGAGTAGGCCAATTTTGAATAGCTTCAATTTTAGACACATCTACTTCTACGCCATGCTTAGAGACAACATAACCCAGAAATATGACCTTATCTTTGCAAAATGTGCACTTCTCAAGATTACCATAGAGTTTATTATCACGCAACACTTGCAAAACATGTCTAATATGTATAGTATGATCAGATTCATTGCGGTTGTAGATTAATATGTAATCAAAGTACACAACCACAAACTTGCCAATAAAATTATGCAAAACATGGTTCATCAATCTCATGAAAGTGCTACGTGCATTAGTTAAACCAAAAGGCATTACTAACCACTCATACAAACCAAATTTTGTTTTAAAAGATGTTTTCCATTCATCCCCCTCTTTCATCCTAATTTGATGATAACCACTACGCAAATCAATTTTAGAGAAAACAGCAGCACCACTCAATTCATCTAGCATATCCTCTAAACGGGGAATAGGATGACGATATCGAATAGTAATGTTGTTTATAGCTCTACAATCTACGCACATGCGCCATGTACCATCTTTCTTAGGAACTAGAATAACAGGAATAGCACAAGGACTAAGGCTTATGCGGATATAACCTTTGTCGAGTAGCGCTTGTACTTGCTTCTGTATCTCCTTCGTCTCTTCGGGGTTTGTCCTATATGGCGCCCTATTGGGCAGCGAGGCGCCGGGGATCAAGTCAATTTGATGCTCAATACCACGCAATGGTGGTAGTCCTGCGGGCACCTCCTCCGGAAACACGTCGCTGAATTCCTCCAAAACATTAGAAACACCAAGAGGAATAGGGGTCATGTCGTTAGAAACCAAAACCGTACCCCTGTACATGAGCACAGGAGACATGGCTGTAGGATCCTCACTAAATTCTCTCATATCTTCTTTTGGTGGCTAAAAGCACTAAGGAATTTACTCTCTCACTTTTCGTTATATCACTCACGACATTACAATTCTCTCGCCTATCTATAGGTGCATCCTCCAAGTTTACTTCAACTTTCTGACGAGATTCATTGAAAATTTGTTGTGGTGACATAGGCTACAAGTTGATTTTCTTGCCCTTGAACTCCAAGTGATATGTATTGGCACGACCATTGTGTTGCACAGAATGATCATAGAGCCAAGGCCGACCCAATAGTAGGTGACACACCGTCATAGGAACCACATCAAAATCAATGGAATCCTTATACGGTCCAATCTCAAACTCAACACGCACCATGTGGTTTACCTTCATCTCACCATTGTCGCTCAACCACTGAATATAGTATGGATGCGGGTGCGATAGATACTTCAACTTCAGCTTGGTACACAAGTCCTTGCTTGCTAAATTGCGGCAACTCCCCCCATCGATAATTACCTTGCAAGCCTTGTCCGGACCAACTAAAGCCTTTGTTTGGAACAAATTGCTGCGCTGAGTAGATGCACTTGGCAACACATTAAGAGCACGCTGAGACACAACAATAGTGCGAGCATCAGATAGATATGCATCTACACCATCAGTGTCATAGTCATCATCTTCTGGACCATATGGATCAACATCATCTCCAGTATCATACTCATTGTCCTCATTAACAATCATAACTTTGTGGTTAGGACAATCTCTCTTAAAGTGACCCTTGCCACCACATGTATGGCAATTCATGTCGCGGTTGCGTGAAGTAGAGATGCTAGAACCACTCGTACTCGCAGCAGGTTCGGACTTCTTTGTGTTGGGCACATTGGAGACCGGCTTGCTAGACGGAGTAGAAAACTATGAGGGACGCGAGGATGATGTCGGCGCCGTAGTTGGGGGCGCCCTAGGCGTGTAGCGCCCAGCTCCCGTAGCACGGCTTTTGATTTGCGCCGCCTCAGCCAACTGTGCTTTAGCTTCTCTTGCATGATGTAGCAACCCATTCATTGTGGTGTAACTGTGATAACGAACAATGCCTTTGATATCATACTTCAAGCCATGTAGAAAACACTGCATTGTCATCTCTAGTGACTCACGGACACGGCCACGCTGCATAAGCATCTCCATCTCCATGAAATATTCATCAACAGTCTTCACACCTTGTCTCAATAGGGTCAACTTATCATAGATAGTTCGCAAATAATTAGTGGGCACGAAACGAGCTTGCAATGCCGCCTTCATAGCACGCCATGTGATAAGAGGCAGCTCACCATCCTCTTCGCGAGCACGAACAAGTCCATCCCACCAACGCAATGCATAGCCATCAAATTCGGAAGAAGCAAGCTTGACCTTCCTATCTTCAGCATAGTTATGTAAGCGCCATAATTTCTCAATCTTTAGCTCCCAAGTGAGGTATTCTTCAACATCATCTCCTCCTTCAAACTTGGGTATGGAGAACTTGGGCTTACCCAATCCATCTTCTTCATCAAGCCCACGACCATGGCGTCCGAGCTCAACAAAGCCACGACCACGGTAACCACGTCCAGCACCACGACCAACACCAGGTGCTTCATCCTGAAGGTCAGGGTCTTCTACTTCTTCTTGTTGCTGTTGTTGTGTAAGATTATCAACAGCCAGTTGTAGAACATGAAGACTGCGCTGGATATCCGTCATTAGATCTTTCATTGTAGTGACGTGATACATCTCAAACGTATCTATAATTTCTTATGTTCCATGCTAATTTTATGATGATACTCACATGTTTTATACACACTTTATGTCATTATTATGCATTTTACGGCACTAACCTATTGACGAGATGCCGAAGAGCCAGTTGTTGTTTTCTGCTGTTTTTGGTTTCAGAAATCCTACAAAAGAAATATTCTCGGAATTGGACGAAATCAACGCCCAGGGTCTTATATTTCCACGAAGCTTCCAGAAGACCGAAGGGGATACGAAGTGGGGCCACTAGGGCCCGTACCCATAGGCCAGCGCGGCCAGGAGGGGCCCGCACCGCCCTATGGTGTGGGTCCCTCGCGCCGCCTCCAACCCTACCCTTCCGCCTACTTAAAGCCTTCGTCGTGAAACCCCCTGTACCGAGAGCCACGATACGGAAAACCTTCCAGAGACGCAGCCGCCGCCAATCCCATCTCGGGGGATTCAAGAGATCGCCTCCGGCACCCTGCCGGAGAGGGGAATCATCTCCCGGAGGGCTCTTCATCGCCATGATCACCTCCGGACTGATGTGTGAGTAGTTCACCCCTGGACTATGGGTCCATAGCAGTAGCTAGATGGCTGTCTTCTCCTCATTGTGCTATCATGATAGATCTTGTGAGCTGCCTATCATGATCAAGATCATCTATTTGTAATGCTACATGTTGTGTTTGTTGGGATCCGATGAATATGGAATACTATGTCAAGTTGATTATCAATCTATCATATATGTGTTGTTTATGTTCTTGCATGCTCTCCGTTGCTAGTAGAGGCTCCGGCCAAGTTGATACTTGTAACTCCAAGAGGGAGTATTTATGCTCGATAGTGGGTTCATGCCTCCATTGAATCTGGGACAGTGACATAAAGTTCTAAGGTTGTGGATGTGCTGTTGCCACTAGGGATAAAACATCGATGCTTTGTCTAAGGCTGTGTTTGGATGCGTAGAATTGGGCTCGGAATCTGCGAATCTGGAATTCGTGGCCAGTTTCCACCGTTTGGATTGGCCTCTGAATCATAGCCTGGAAACTGAGCCCAATTCCAAGGTACCCCTCCGGCCCGTGTAAACATCCCACCACACTTTCCGAGCTCACGACCTCGGAATCCCGTGGAAACTTACCACGCCTCTTCGTCGCTCGAGAAACAGATCGATGCCAGCGATCTTCGCCGCCTCCGTTCCGATGCGAGCGACCGTTGCCGCCTCCCTTCCGATGGGAGCGACCGGTGACCGGCGGCGGAGCCTAGGTTCGGTCCCTCTCCCCTCCTCCCTTGCCTCTGCTCCAACCGCCGCCACCGCGTGCCCCTGCAACCATTGCCGCCAAGTGCCCCTGCAATCATCGCCGGCGCGTGCCCCTGGAGGAGATCCGGCCAACTCAGTCCAGCCCCGACGCTCCTCTTTCTGGCCGCTGCCTGGACGGGATTTCCCCGGCCTTGATGGTAACCGGTCGATCCCGGCCATTGCCGGCTGATCCCGGCCACAGCCGACTGATTTTGGCCACCGGCGGCCACAGGTTCCCTCGGGAGCCATGGAGAACACGAGCACGCGGGGGAGAGCCCTAGCTTCCTCCCGCCGGCAACATGTTGTGGAGAAAATTCAGAAATACATAAAATTCCAAGTTTGTACATCCAAACAAGATTTGGAATTGGGTACACCCTTTGATTCAAACAACAAATTCTGAGCACATCCAAACAATAGAATTTGAATTATAAGCCAATTCATTTCCATCTTAGATTTGGAATTTCTAGTCCAATTCAATTCCATTTTCAATTCTGTGCATCCAAACACAGTGTAAGGATATTTGTGTTGATTACATTACGCACCATACTTAATGCAATTGTTTGTTGTTTGCAACTTAATACTGGAAGGGGTTCGGATGATAACCTGAAAGTGGACTTTTTAGGCATAGATGCATGCTGGATAGCGGTCTATGTACTTTGTCGTAATGCCCTGATTAAATCTCATAGTAGTCATCGTGATATGTATGTGCATTGTTATGCCCTCTCTATTTGTCAATTGCCCAACTGTAATTTGTTCACCCAACATGCTATTTATCTTATGGGAGAGACACCACTAGTGAACTGTGGACTCCGGTCCATTCTTTACATCTGAAATACAATCTACTGCAATACTTGTTCTTTACTGTTCTTCGCAAACAAACATCATCTTCCACACTATATGGTTAATCCTTTGTTTTCAGCAAGCCGGTGAGATTGACAACCTCACCTGTTACGTTGGGGCAAAGTACTTTGATTGCGTTGTGCGGGTTCCACGTTGGCGCCGGAATCCCCGGTGTTGCGCCGCACTACACTCCGTCACCAACAACCTTCACGTGTTCCTTGACTCCTACTGGTTCGATAACCTTGGTTTCATACTGAGGGAAAACTTGCTACTGTATGCATCACACCTTCCTCTTGGGGTTCCCAACGGACGTGTGTTAACTGCACGCATCAAGCTCTTTTTTTGGCGCCGTTGCCGGGGAGATCAAGACACGCTGCAAGGGGAGTCTCTCACTTCCAATCTCATTACTTTGTTTTTGTCTTGCTTTACTTTATTTTATTCACTACTTTGTTTGTTCTCTATATCAAAAAAACAAAAAAATTAGTTACTAGTTTTACTTTATTTACTGTCTTGTTTGCGTTCTCTATATTAAAAACACAAAAAAATTAGTTACTTGCAATTACTTTATTTAGTTTTCTTTATTTACTACTGTTAAAATGAATACTCCTGAAAACACTAAGTTGTGTGACTTCACTAGCACAAATAATAATGATTTCCTATGCACACCTATTGCTCCACTTGCTACTACGGCAGAATTTTTTGAAATTAAACCTGCCTTACTAAATCTTGTTATGAGAGAGCAATTTTCTGGTGTTAGTTCTGATGATGCTGCTGCCCATCTTAATAATTTTGTTGAACTTTGTGAAATGCAAAAGTATAAGGATGTAGATGGTGACATTATAAAATTGAAATTGTTTCCTTTCTCCTTAAGAGGAAGAGCTAAATATTGGTTGCTATCTTTGCCTAAGAATAGTATTGATTAATGGACTAAATGTAAAGATGCTTTCATTGGTAGATATTATCCTCCTGCTAAAATTATATCTTTGAGAAGTAGCATAATGAATTTTAAGCAATTGGATAATGAACATGTTGCTCAAGCATGGGAAAAGAATGGAATCTTTGGTAAAGAATTGCCCAACCCATGGACTAACTACGTGGATGATCATCCAAACATTCTATGCAGGATTAAAATTTTCTTCGCGGAACCTATTGGATTCAGTTGCTGGAGGTACCTTTATGTCCATCACTTTGGGGGCGGCGACAAAGCTTCTTGATGATATGATGATAAATTACTCTGAATGGCACACTGAAAGGGCTCCACAAGGTAAGAAGGTAAATTCTGTTGAAGAAACCTCCTCCTTGAGTGATAAGATTGATGCTATTATGTCTATGCTTGTGAATGGTAGATCTAATGTTGATCCAAATAATGTTCCTTTAGCTTCATTGGTTGCTCAAGAAGGGAATGTTGATGTGAACTTCATTAAAAGTAGTAATTTCAACAACAATGCTTATAGGAATAATTCTGGTAACAACTATAGGCCATATCCTTCTAATAATGGTAATGGTTATGGTAATTCTTATGGTAATTCTTAGAACAATAATAGGAATGTACCCTCTGGTCTTGAACCCATGCTTAAAGAATTTATTAGTACACAAACTGCTTTTAACAAATCTGTTGAGGAAAAGCTTGGTAAAATTGATATTCTTGCTTCTAAGGTTGATAGTCTTGCTGCTGATGTTGATCTTTTAAAATTGAAAATTATGCCTAATGAAGATAAATATATTAAGTCATTTGCTACAGCAAACGCCATCCAAGTTCGAATTAATGAAAATATTAGATTGATGGCTGAATTGCATGCTAGGTGGGAAAGAGAAGAAAACGAAAAACATGCTAAAGAGAGTAATGTAGCTAAAGTTTGGACTATTACCACCACTAGTAATGTTGATGCTTCACATGTAGATACACCTCCTACTATCAATGGTAAAATAATTGGTGTTGGCAATGTTTCTACTCCTAGTGCAAAGCGTGCAAAACTGCCTGGAACTGCTGAAACTGTTTGTGATAAAACTGCTGAAATTTTTCAAAATATTGGGGACAATGATCCCATTGATGTAGATCATAATGGTTTAGATTTTGATGATTGTCATATCTCTGAAGTTATAAAGTTCTTACAAAAACTTGCTAGAAGTCCTAATGCTAGTGCTATAAATTTGGCCTTTACAAAACATATTACAAATGCTCTCATAAAAGCTAGAGAAGATAAACTAAAACTTGAAACTTCTATTCCTAGGAAGTTAGAAGATGGTTGGGAGCCCATCATTAAAATGAGGGTCAATGATTTTGATTGTAATGCTTTATGTGATCTTGGTGCAAGTATTTCTGTTATGCCTAAGAAAATCTATGATATGATTGACTTGCCACCATTGAAACATTGTTATTTGGATGTTAATCTTGCTGATAATGCTATAAAGAAACCTTTGGGGAGGATTGATAATGTTCGCATTATGGTTAACAATAACCTTGTCCCCGTTGATTTTGTTGTCTTGGATATTGAATGCAATGCATCTTGTCCCATTATATTGGGAAGACCTTTTCTTCGAACCGTTGGTGCTACTATTGATATGAAGGAAGGTAATATTAAGTATCAATTTCCTCTCAAGAAAGGTATGGAACACTTCCCTAGAAAGAGAATGAAGTTACCTTATGAACAAATTATGATGTTAATGCTTCATCTCTTGATAATACTTGATTCACACTTTCTGCGCCTAGCTGAAAGGCGTTAAAGAAAAGCGCTTACGGGAGACAACCCATTATTTTACTACAGCACTTTTGTTTTATATTTGAGTCTTGGAAGTTGTTACTACTGTAGCAACCTCTCCTTATCTTTATTTTATTGCATTGTTGTGCCAAGTATAGTCTTTGATAGTAATGTTGATACTAGATTTGGATTACTGCGCAGAAACAGATTTCTTGCTGTCACGAAATTGAGTAGCCCCGTCTGTATATAACTCATAAAATTCTGCCAATTTACGTGCGTGATCCTCAGATATGTACGCAACTTTCATTAAATTTGACCTTTTTCATCTGAGCAAGTTAAGTGCCCCAGAAAAATTCGTCTTTACGGACTGTTCTGTTTTGACAGATTCTGCCTTTTATTTCGCATTGCCTGTTTTGCTATGCTTGATGGATTTCTTTGTTCCATTAACTTTCAGTATCTTTGTGCAATGTCCAGAAGTGTTAAGAATGATTATGTCACCTCTGAATATATGAATTTTTAATTATGCACTAACCCTCTAATGAGTTTGTTTCGAGTTTGGTGTGGAGGAAGTTTTCAAGGGTCAAGAGAGAAGGATGATACAATATGATCAAGAAGAGTGAAAAGTCTACGCTTGGGGATGCCCCCGTGGTTCATCCCTGCATATTTTAAGAAGACTCAAGCATCTAAGCTTGTGGATGCCCAAGGCATCCCCTTCTTCATCGACAACTTATCAGGTCACCTCTAGTGAAACTATATTTTTATTCAGTAAGATCTTATGTGCTTTACTTGGAGTGTCTGTTTGCTTTTGTTTTTGTTTTTGTTTGAATAAAATCGGATCCTAGCATTCTTTGTGTGGGAGAGAGACACGCTCTTCTGTTGCATATGAACACATGTGTTCTTGGTGCTACTTTTAATGTTCATGGCGAAGGTTGAAAACTGCTTCGTTCATTGTTATATGGTTGGAAACGGAAAATGCTTCATGTGGTAATTGGTATAATGTCTTGAATAATTTGATACTTGGCAATTGTTGTGCTCATATAGATCATGTTTAAGCTCTTGCATCATGTACTTTGCACCTATTAATGAAGAACTACATAGAGCTTGTTAAAATTTGGTTTGCATGATTGGTCTCTCTAAGTCTAGATATTTTCTGGTTAAGGTGTTTGAACAACAAGGAAGACAGTGTAGAGTCTTATAATGCTTGCAATATGTTCTTATGTAAGTTTTGCTGTGCCGGTTTATACTTGAGTTTGCTTCAAACAACCTTGCTAGCCTAAGCCTTGTATTGAGAGGGATTACTTCTCGTGCATCCAAATCCTTGAGCCAAAAACTATGCCATTTGTGTTCACCATACCTACCTACCACATGGTATTTCTCTGTCATTCCAAAGTACATTACTTGAGTGCTACCTTTAAAATTCTATTCTTTGTCTCCGCAATATATAGCTCATGGGAAAATAGCCTTAAAAACTATTGTGGTATTGAATATGTTGCTATGTGTCTTATTTCTTATAAGTTGCTTGTTGAGCGGTAACCATGTTTCTGGGGACGCCATAAACTTTACACCTTTGTTGAATATCATGTGAGTTGCTATGCATGTTCGTCTTGTCTGAAGTAAGGGCGATTTTCATGATCAAATGGTTTGAGTATGCATATTGTTAGAGAAGAACATTGGGCCGCTAACTAAAGCCATGAATCATGGTGGAAGTTTCGGTTTGGACACAAATCCTCAATCTCTTATGAGAATATTATCCGTTGTTGAATGCTTAAGCATTAAAAGAGGAGTCCATTATCTGTTGTCTATGTTGTCCCGGTATGGATGTCTAAGTTGAGAATAATCAAAAGCGAGAAATCCAATGCGAACTTTCTCCTTAGACCTCTGTACAAGCGGCATAGCCCCTTTGTGACACTTGGTTGAAACATATGTTATGCAATGATAATCCATGTTAATCCAAGCTAATTAGGACAAGGTGCGGGCACTATTAGTATTCTATGCATGAGGCTTGCAACTTATAGGATGTCTTATACATAACACATATGATTTATTACTACCGTTGACAAAATTGTTTCTATGTTTTCAAAATGAAAAGCTCTAGCACAAAAATAGTAATCCATGCTCCCCTCTGCGAAGGGCCATTCTTTTACTTTATGTTGAGTCAGTTTACCTACTTGTTTCTATCTTAGAAGCAAACACTTGTGTCAACTGTGTGCATTGATTCTTACATGTTTACCTATTGCACTTGTTATATTGCTTTATGTTGACAATCATCCATGAGATATACATGTTGAAGTTGAAAGCAACCGCTGAAACTTATATCTTCCTTTGTGTTGCTTCAAATCTTTCTACTAACAATTTATTGCTTATGAGTTAACTCTTATGCAAGACTTATTGATGCTTGTCTTGAAAGTACTATTCATGAAAAGTCTTTGCTATATGATTCAGTTGTTGATTCATTGTCTTTACCATTGCTTCGAATCGCTGCATTCATCTCATATGCTTTACAATAGTATTGATCAAGATTATGATAGCATGTCACTTCAGAAAATATCCTTGTTATCGTTTACCTACTCGAGGACGAGTAGGAACTAAGCTTGGGGATGCTTGATACGTCTCAATCGTATCTATAGTTTCTTATGTTCCATGCTACTTTTATGATGATACTCACATGTTTTATACACACTTTATGTCATTATTATGCATTTTCCGGCACTAACCTATTGACGAGATGCCGAAGAGCCAGTTGCTGTTTTCTGTTGTTTTTGGTTTCAGAAATCCTACAAAGGAAATATTCTCGGAATTGGACGAAATCAACGCCCAGGGTCTTATATTTCCACGAAGCTTCCAGAAGACCGAAGGGGATACGAAGTGGGGCCACGAGGGCCCGTACCCATAGGCCGGCGCGGCCAGGGGAGGGCCCGCGCCGCCCTATGGTGTGGGTCCCTCGCGCCGCCTCCAACCCTACCCTTCCGCCTACTTAAAGCCTTCGTCGCGAAACCCCCTGTACCGAGAGCCACGATACGGAAAACCTTCCAGAGACGCAGCCGCCGCCAATCCCATCTCGGGGTATTCAGGAGATCGCCTCCGGCACCCTGCCGGAGAGGGGAATCATCTCCCAGAGGGCTCTTCATCGCCATGATCGCCTCCGGACTGATGTGTGAGTAGTTCACCCCTGGACTATGGGTCCATAGCAGTAGCTAGATGGTTGTCTTCTCCTCATTGTGCTATCATGATAGATCTTGTGAGCTGCCTATCATGATCAAGATCATCTATTTGTAATGCTACATGTTGTGTTTGTTGGGATCCGATGAATATTGAATACTATGTCAAGTTGATTATCAATCTATCATATATGTGTTGTTTGTGTTCTTGCATGCTCTCCGTTGCTAGTAGAGGCTCTGGCCAAGTTGATACTTGTAACTCCAAGAGGGAGTATTTATGCTCGATAGTGGGTTCATGCCTCCATTGAATCCAGGACGATGATGAGAAAGTTCTAAGGTTGTGGATGTGATGTTGCCACTAGGGATAAAACATCGATGCTTTGTCTAAGGATATTTGTGTTGATTACATTACGCACCATACTTAATGCAATTGTCCTGTTGTTTGCAACTTAATACTGGAAGGGGTTCGGATGATAACTTCGAAAGTGGACTTTTTAGGCATAGATGCATGCTTGGATAGCGGTCTATGTACTTTGTCGTAATGCCCTGATTAAATCTCATAGTAGTCATCGTGATATGTATGTGTATTGTTATGCCCTCTCTATTTGTCAATTGCCCAAGCTGTAATTTGTTCACCCAACATGCTATTTATCTTATGGGAGAGACACCACTAGTGAACTCGTGGACCCCGGTCCATTCTTTACATCCGAAATACAATCTACTGCAATACTTGTTCTTTACTTGTTCTTCGCAAACAAACATCATCTTCCACACTATACGGTTAATCCTTTGTTTTCAGCAAGCCGGTGAGATTGACAACCTCAATGCTACG
>NC_061514.1:207363266-207411339 GCF_022539505.1 Lolium rigidum
ATGTTCATGCTATTCGAGTGGATTTTACCATGTGATCTCCTGAGACTCCTTGTCCCACGTGGTAAAGGTGACAGCGGTGTGCACCGTGTGGGTCTCTTAGGCTATATTTCAAGTGTTGACTTATTCACTGAAGTTATGATTTGAGTTGATGTCTCTACGAGATCGTGGCGCGTTAGTACCTCCCGTGAACTCGGCCGGCGAACCCGAGAATTCGCGATGCACCACGTCCCGGGCCACCATACGCGACGTTTTGGCCGCTTTCGTCGGGCTAGGTGGCCTCAAAAACGAGAAAAAAAAGTTTTGACATGCACCACGGAGGGACCCAAAATCGTCGGCCATGGTACACCAGCAACCACGGCGCGACTTCAACTTCGTCGGCCATGGCAACTTTTCTTGTAGTGAGTGGTTTTATTATGTGATCTCCGGGCACACCTGTCCCACAGTGTGAAGGTGACGGTGTGCATGTTTGTTTCTTAAGCTTAATTTACAAAAATACTTATGAATTGTGATGTCTAGTTAGTACCATCTTTGTATGCTCAAAGTGATAGCGTGGGGCGTCCATAGATTGGGAATGCAAACTTTAAGGAGTGCTTATGCAGCCCTACACAGTGAATTTGGGTTTGTTATGAAACCGGATAGTGGTTCATAATAGCATAGTGAAGTGATAATATCTATGTATTCAATTATGGTATCATTGTTGAGAGTGTCCACTAGTGAAAGTATGATCCCTAGGTCTTGTTTCCAAGCATTGAAACACCGTTTACAACCAGTTCTGCTACATGTTTGCCTGCTGCCAATTTTATTTCAGATTGCAATTACCACTCATAATCATCCATATTACTTGTATTTCACTATCTCTTTGCCGAACTAGTGCACCTATACACCTCACAAGTGTATTGGGTGTGTTGGGGACACAAGACACTTCTTGTGTCGTAATTGCAGGGTTGCTTGAGAGGCATATCTTTGACCTCTACCTCCCTGAGTTCGATAAACCTTGGGTGATCCACTTAAGGGAAACTTGCCGCTGTTCTACAAATTAAACTTCTGCACTTGGAGGCTCAACACTGTCTACAAGAATAGAAGCGTGCGTGGACATCAAGCTCTTTTCTGGCGCCGTTGCCGGGGAGGTAAGGTAAAAGGTACTCACATCCTCTGGTTACTAAGTCTTCTAGTTGCTGGTGAGTGCTCGAAATTATTTACTTTAGATTCTGCAATTATATCTTTTTGTTTCTTGTTTTTATTTTCACTAGTTAGGTTTAATGGAAAACAGCAAAAAAATTAGAGAGTTTTATAGTATTTATCTTGAGCTAGGACATGAGGTGTTTGAAGAGAAAATTAAAAAACCTATGGAACTTTATTTGCATGCTAATAGCAATGTTATTAGTATGAATTCTTTGAACACTGTTATTGCTAATTCTATGGAAAAATCTAAGCTTTGGGAAGCTAGTTTTTATGAAAATGATCTTTTTAGTTCCCCAGCTTTTGAGGAAGAAATTTGCTATGATCATACTATGCCTCCAATATATGATGATTACAATGATGATTATGTTATTTTCAATCCACCTACTATTGAGGAGAAAATTAATTATGATTACAATATGCCTCCTATATTTGATGATTATGGTGATGAGAATAATAATGATAGCTATTTTGTTGAATTTGCTCCCACTAGAATTAATAAGAATGACTATGCTTATGTGGGAGTAATAATTATTTTATGCATGTGGCTCATGATAAGAATATTTTATGTGATAGTTATATTATTGAGTTTATTCATGATGCTACGGAAAGTTATTATGAGAGAGGAAAATATGGTTGTAGAAGTTTTGATGGTACTAAAACACATCTCTATATGCTGAAAGTTTTGCAGTTACTCTTATTTTATCTTCCTATGTTTGTCACTTTGTTCTTTGTGGATTTATTTTTGTACAAAATTCCTATGCATAGGAAGTGGGTTAGACTTAAATGTGTTTCATATTTGCTTCTTGATCCTCTCTTTTATTTCATATTTCTTATTTGAGCATATTCTCAAATTACTAAGCCTAGCTGAAAGGCGTTAAAGAAAAACACTCTTGGGAGATAAGCCATGTTTTATTTCTGTAATTTTTCTTTTGTTGAGTCTTGTAAGTTATTACCTCTGTAATAAACTCTCCTTATCATTCTTATTTCGTTTTTGTGCCAATAATAGCCTCTAATAGGGAGAAAGTCGGATTTGGGGGAGTTGCTGTCCTGAAAACAGATTCTATGATGTCACCATAAAAATTAGTATAAACAGCCATACCGTAATTTTGAGCTACCAATTTTTGTGCATATGCCCCGGGTTATTATATAGCTTTTGTTAGTTGAACACTTTTCGAGATGAGCAACATAAGAGTTTCGGAAAAAATCAATTTTTACCTGTTGTTCTGTTTTGACAGATTTCTGCCACTATTTGCATTTGCCTCTTAATCTCTTTCTTTTTGAGTTCTTTTGAGCAAAGAGCTTTTTGAAGAGTTGCTACAGTAGCTAATTCTTTAATAGGTGTTTGATATATGTTAGAAATGAACACAAGTGGATTTGTTTATTTTGATTGAACTAATGTTGCTAATAAAGAATTGTGTGAAGTTTTGTATAAAAGAAGTTTTCAAGTGTAGGAAGAGAAGAATGATGTAATGAGATGAAGAATGGACAAAAAAAGCTCAAGCTTGAGGATGCCCCTGCACCCCAAGAAATATCCAAGAGATACAAGCGTCAAAGCTTGGGGATGCCCAAGGCATGCCCTCTTCATCAACAAAACAACATGTCATCTCTCTATGCGCTATATTTGTATTGCTTCATACGCTATGTGTTGTTCTTGGAGCGTCTTTATTTTTGTTTTAAGTTTTGTTTGGTTTTGTTTGCGGTAGCATATGGTTGGATCTCGGAATATTTTGTTTTGGAGAGAGACATGTTCCGTTGTAATTGCATAGAACACTCTAGTTTTCGCTGTTATTGCTCTGCGAGTGTTCTAGTTTTCTAGTACTGCATTTAGCTCTTGTTCTTTCACTCAAATTTTGTTCAGAGCTTGTTCGTATTATTTATGATCCTTTGTTTGAGTTACTCTTCATGTTATAACATAGTTGCTAAGTTCTATTGTTAGAATTATATCTATCATGCCTATGTTTAGAGTACTTTGATCCCAGCTCACAATGCTTTTACAATAACTTGATCAAGTTTGTGTTGGCCGCATGTCACCTCAAAATTTATTTTTGTTATCACTTACCTACTTTAGGACGAGCAGGAGTTAAGCTTGTAGATGCTGATACATTGCAAACGTACCTATAATTTTTGATGCTCCATGCTTGTTTTACACCAATTTATATATGTTTTGCTTACACTTTGTTGCACTTTTATACATTTTTTGGCACTAACCTATTGACAACATGCCACAGTGTCAGTTCCTTGTTTTCTGCTGTTTTGTATTACAGAAAAGTTGTACAGGAAATATTCTCGGAATTGGAAGAAACAAAAGACAAAGATCTTATTTTTCCGTAACGAAGACGAAGTCCAGGGGGGACGAAGAGGCGCCATAGGGCGGTCAGACCAGGCCTAGGCGCAGCCCAGGCCCTAGCCGCGCCTAGGGGTGGTCTGGGGCCCCCTAGCGGCCACCGACCTCTCCCTTCCGCCTATAAGAAGCCTCCCGACGCGTGAACCCTAAATCAATAAGCCTCCGTCCATGAAAAGTTCAGTAGCTCCGCCACCGTCGCAGACAAGATTCGGGGGACAGAAGTCTCTATTCTGTCACCCGCCGGGACGGGGAATTTTCGCCGGAGCCATCTCGATCGACTCCACCGCCATCTCCATCGCCTTTGTTGACTCCCACGATGAGGAGTGAGTAGTTCTTCCCCGAGGCTGAGGGCTTAACCGGTAGCTATGTGGTCTATCTATCTCTCCATCTATGATCCTTATCTGATCATGAGCTTTTTAATCTAGTTGAATAAGTAGATGTTATTCTTCAACTATTGTGCTACTCAAGTGGTTTTATTATGTGATCTCCGGGGACACCTTGCTCAACGGTGTGAAGGTGACAATGTGCACCCGTGTTTGTTTCTTATGCTTAATTTATAGAAATACTTATGAATTGTGGTGACTAGTCAGTACCATCTTTGTATGCTGAAAGTGACTGCGTGGGGTGTCCATAGATTGGGAATGCGAACTTTAAGGAATGCTTATGCAGACCTACGCAATGAATTTGTGTTTATTATCAAACCGGAGAGTGGTTCAAAGTAGCGTAGTGAAGTGATAATATCTATGTATTCAATTATGGTATCATTGTTGAGAGTGCCCACTAGTGAAAGTATGATCCTAGGCCTTGTTTCCAAGCATTGAAACACCATTTACAACCAGTTCTGCTACATGTTTGTTTGCTGTCATTTTTATTTCAGATTGCAATTACCACTCATAATCATCCATATTACTTGTATTTCACTATCTCTTTGCCGAACTAGTGCACCTATACACCTGACAAGTGTATTGGGTGTGTTGGGGACACAAGAGACTTCTTTTATCGTAATTGCAGGGTTGATTGAGAGGGATATCTTTGACCTCTACCTCCCTGAGTTCGATAAACCTTAGGTGATCCCGTAAAGGGAAACTTGCTGCTGTTCTACAAACCTCTGCACTTGGAGGCCCAACTGAAAGGACACGGATGCCGCCTAGAGGGGGGGGGGGTGAATAGGCGGTTAAAAACTTTGACGAATATGGCTTAACAAATGCGGAATAAAACTAGCGTTTAATTTGTCAAGCACAAAACCTATATAACTAGGGTTCACCTATGTGCGCCAACAACTTATGCTAAACAATTCAAGCAACTATGTGATAGCAAGATATATAACTTCAAGCACGAAGGCTATCACAAAGTAAAGTGCATAAGTAAAGAGCTCGGGTATAGGAATAACTGAAGTGACGCGGAGACAGCAATGTATCCCGAAGTTCACACTCTTGTGAGTGCTACTCTCCGTTGGAGCGGTGTGGAGTACATGTCACTCCAAATGCACGACGGCCACCGTATTCTACTCGAGAATTCCCACCAAAAGGGATGTCCTCGATCCACTATGGAACCTTAGGGTGATCACCGAACCCGCACAAAGCTTGGGGCTATCTCCACAACTTAATTGGAGGCTCCCAATAAATTGCCACAAAGGCCTTTGCCCTTGAAGAATCTCCACAACTTAATTGGATTCCCCAAGAACACCACAAAGACCACAAATACCACTAATCCGTCTAGGGTCCAAAGACCCAAGAGGAACAAACTTCGGGAACAAGCTCCCGAAGTGAATATCTCACAAACTTTCACCTCCACGTATCACCACAGAGAAGTCAAACCGATGCACCAAATGCAATGGCAAGAACACCACAAAGATGCTCAAGTACTTCTCTCTCAAATTTCAACAAAGTTACAAAAGCTATTGGGGGAATAAGAGAGGAAGAACAAATAGGAAGATGAACACCAAATTTCTTCCAAGAACTAGATCTAGAGATTCCCTCACAAAGAGAGAAATTTGATTGGTGGGATTGTTGATCTAGGTCTCCTCTCTCTTTTTCCTCAAACGGGGGCAAGAATTATGGAGAGATTGAGAGATAGAGCAAGCTTCTCAAGGTAACAATGACGGAGAGAGAGAGAGAGAGAGTAAGAGAGGCTCTGATTTTGGGGAAGAAGGCCCCTTAAATAGGTCCCAAAAGATCTGGCCGTTATGGTCAAAATCGTGCCTGGCCGGCAGTGCCAGCCCTGTCCGGGCGGCAGTGCCGGGTTGCTCCCAACATAAGTGCTGGGGTGCTCCTGGCGGCAGTTCCGGCCTCCCTGTTTTTACCCAAACACCCGATACGAAAACCTTAAGAACTTTTGCATCCGGACTCCGATTTCGATGATCTTAGGCTCGTTGAAATCACAACAACGAGCTCTACAAAAATATTCATATAAACATCATAGTACAACAAAGGAGGATAGAAAAAATAAATAAAAGTTTTACCTATCTATAAAAGACAAACCGGTAAAACCTCCAATATGGAAAATGCAACAACTTGAGTTAGGAGACTCGGATTTAGGTGAAACCAATTTCGTTGTAAAGAGGATGAAAAGAGCTAACCCACAAAGAGTGAAAAACTTAAGAACAAGTGGGGTAGATTTTTCTATGTATTTTAGAGTGAAACCTCTCAATACAAGGAACCGAGAAAAACTCCAATATCAAAAATGCAACAAGTGATTCATGCGGAATCCGTTTTCCATGAACTAGAGCTTGCTATGGAAATAGCCAAAAGCTCTAAATAACCACATGGATAAGATCAAAATAACAACCAAGAACGTTGATGTAAGGATCCAAAGGTTTGAGCTCTCCCCGAACGATACGATCGAGTTACTCACTCGAGAGCCCTCTTGATAGTACGATGATACGTCTCCGACGTATCGATAATTTCTTATGTTCCATGCCACATTATTGATGATATCTACATGTTTTATACATACTTTATGTCATATTTATGCATTTTCCGGCACTAACCTATTAACGAGATGCCGAAGAGCCAGTTGCTGTTTTCTGCTGTTTTTGGTTTCCGAAATCCTAGTAAAGAAATATTCTCGGAATTGGACGAAATCAACGCCCAGGGTCCTATTTTTGCACGAAGCTTCCAGAAGACCGAAAGGAAACGAAGTGGGGCCACGAGGCGCCGCCACAACAGGGCGGCGCGGCCAGCATAGGGCCCGCGCGGCCCTGTTGTGTGGGGCCCCCGTGACCCCTCCGAGGCTGCCCTTCCGCCTACTTAAAGCCTCCGTCGCGAATCCCCCAGTAGCGACAGCCACGATACGGAAAACCTTACTGAGACGCCGCCGCCGCCAATCCCATCTCGGGGGATTCTGGAGATCGCCTCCGGCACCCTGCCGGAGAGGGGAATCATCTCCCGGAGGACTCTTCACCGCCATGGTCGCCTCCGGAGTGATGAGTGAGTAGTTCACCCTCGGACTATGGGTCCATAGCAGTAGCTAGATGGTCGTCTTCTCCTTATGTGCTTCATTGTCGGATCTTGTGAGCTGCCTAACATGATCAAGATCATCTATCCGTAATGCTATATGTTGTGTTTGTCGGGATCCGATGGATAGAGAATACTATGTTATGTTGATTATCAATCTATTATCTATGTGTTGTTTATGATCTTGCATGCTCTCCGTTATTAGTAGAGGCTCGGCCAAGTTTTTACTCTTAACCCCAAGAGGGAGTATTTATGCTCGATAGTGGTTTCATGCCTCCATTAAATGCTGGGACGAGTGACGGAAAGTTCTAAGGTTGTGGATGTGTTGTTGCCACTAGGGATAAAACATTGATGCTATGTCCGAGGATGTAGTTATTGATTACATTACGCACCATACTTAATGCAATTGTCTGTTGTTTGCAACTTAATATCGGAAGGGGTTCGGATGATAACCCGAAGGTGGACTTTTTAGGCATAGATGCATGCTTGGATAGCGGTCTATGTACTTTGTCGTAATGCCCAATTAAATCTCACTATACTTATCATATCATGTATGTGCATTGTCATGCCCTCTCTATTTGTCAATTGCCCGACTGTAATTTGTTCACCCAACATGCTATTTATCTTATGGGAGAGACACCTCTAGTGAACTGTGGACCCCGGTCCATTCTTTTACATTGAATACAATCTACTGCAATACTTGTTCTACTCGTTTTCTGCAAACAATCATCATCCACAATATACATCTAATCCTTTGTTACAGCAAGCCGGTGAGATTGACAACCTCACTCGTTTCGTTGGGGCAAAGTACTTTGGTTGTGTTGTGCAGGTTCCACGTTGGCGCCGGAATCCCTGGTGTTGCGCCGCACTACATCCCGCCGCCATCAACCTTCGACGTGCTTCTTGGCTCCTACTGGTTCGATAAACCTTGGTTTCTTACTGAGGGAAAACTTGCCGCTGTACGCATCACACCTTCCTCTTGGGGTTCCCAACGGACGCGTGATGTACGCGTATCAAGCTCTTTTTCTGGCGCCGTTGCCGGGGAGATCAAGACACGCTGCAAGGGGAGTCTCCACAATCCAATCTCTTTACTTTGTTTTTGTCTTGCTTTATTTTATTTTCTTTCTTGTTTGCTGCATTATATCAAAACACAAAAAAATTAGTTGCTAGCGTTACTTTATTTACTGTCTTGCACTCTATATCAAAAACACAAAAAAATTAGTTACTTGCATTTATTTTATCTAGTTTGCTTTATTTACTACTACTAAAATGGCTACTCCTGAAAATACTAAGTTGTGTGACTTCACAACCACAAATAATAATGATTTCTTATGCACACCTATTGCTCCACCTGCTACTACAACAGAATTCTTTGAAATTAAACCTGCTTTCATCGAATCTTGTTATGCGAGAGCAATTTTCCAGTGTTAGTTCGATGATGCTGCTGCCCATCTCAATAATTTTGTTGAATTGTGTGAAATGCAAAAGTATAAGGATGTAGATGGTGACATTATAAAATTAAAATTGTTTCCTTTCTCATTAAGAGGAAGAGCTAAAGATTGGTTGCTATCTCTGCCTAGAAATAGTATTGATTCATGGACTAAATGCAAGGATGCTTTTATTGGTAGATATTATCCCCCTGCTAAAATTATATCTTTGAGGAGTAGCATAATGAATTTTAAACAATTGGATAATGAGCATGTTGCACAAGCTTGGGAAAGAATGAAATCTTTGGTTAAAAATTGCCCAACCCATGGATCGACTACTTGGATGATCATCCAAACCTTTTATGCAGAGTCGAACTTTTCTTCGCGGAACCTATTGGATCCAGCTGCTGGAGGTACCTTTATGTCCATCACTCTTGGTTAAGCAACAAAGCTCCTTGATAATATGATGATTAATTTCTCTGAATGGCACACGGAAAGAGCTCCACAAGGTAAGAAGGTAAATTCTGTCGAAGAAACCTCCTCCTTGAGTGATAAGATTGATGCTATTATGTCTATGCTTGTGAATGATAGGACTAATGTTGATCCTAATAATGTTCCGTTAGCTTCATTGGTTGCCCAAGAAGAACATGTTGATGTGAACTTCATTAAAAATAACAATTTCACAAACAATGCTTATCGGAACAATTCTAGTAATAACTATAGGCCATATCCTTATAATAATGGTAATAGTTATGGTAATTATTATGGGAATTCTTACAACAATAATAGGAACACACCCCCTGGACTTGAAGCTATGCTTAAAGAATTTATTAGTACACAAACTGCTTTTAACAAATCGTTGAGGAAAAGCTCAATAAAATTGATATTCTTGCTTCTAAGGTTGATAGATCTTGCCTCTGATGTTGATCTTTTGAAATCGAAAGTTATGCATAATAAGGATATTGAAAATAAAATTGTTACTACAGCAAATGCCATCCAAGTTAGAATTAATGAGAATATAAGATTGATGGCCGAATTGCATGCTAGGTGGGAAAGAGAAGAAAATGAAAAACTTGCTAAAGAGAATAATGTAGCTAAAGTTTGGACTATTACCACCACTAGTAATGTTAATGATTCACATGTTGCTGCACCTCCTACTATCAATGGTAAAATAATTGGTGTTGGCAATGTTACCACTTCTAATGCAAAGCCTGCAAAACCTCGTGAAACTGCTAAAACTGCTGAAACCGCTCGTGATAAAACTGCTGAAATTTTTTCCAACATTGGGGATGATGATCCCATTGCTTTAGATCATAATGGTTTGGATTTTGATGATTGCCACATCTCTGAAGTTATAAAGTTCTTACAAAAACTTGCTAAAAGTCCCAACGCTAGTGCTATAAATTTGGCCTTTACAAAACATATTACAAATGCTCTCATAAAAGCTAGAGAGGAGAAACTAAAACTTGAAACTTCTATTCATAGAAAGTTAGAGGATGGTTGGGATCCCATCATTAAGATGAAGGTCAATGATTTTGATTGTAATGCTTTATGTGATCTTGGTGCAAGTATTTCCGTTATGCCTAAGAAAATTTATGATATGCTTGACTTGCCACCATTGAAGAATTGTTATTTGGATGTTAATCTTGTTGATAATGCTACAAAGAAATCTTTGGGGAGAGTTGATAATGTTCGCATTACCGTTAACAATAACCTTGTCCCCGTTGATTTTGTTGTCTTGGATATTGAATGCAATGTATCTTGTCCCATTATATTGGGAAGACCTTTTCTTCGAACTGTTGGTGCTACGATTGATATGAAGGAAGGAAATATTAAATATCAATTTCCTCTCAAGAAAGGTATGGAATACTTCCCTAGAAAGAGAATGAAGTTACCTTTTGATTCTATTATTAGAACGAATTATGATGTTGATGCTTCATCTCTTGATAATACTTGATACACACTTTCTGCGCCTAGCTGAAAGGCGTTAAAGAAAAGCGCTTATGGGAGACAACCCATGTTTTTACTACAGTACTATTATTTTATATTTGAGTCTTGGAAGTTGTTTACTACTGTAGCAACCTCTCCTTATCTTAGTTTTGTGCATTGTTGTGCCAAGTAAAGTCGTTGATAGTAAGGTTCATACTAGATTTGGATTACTGCGCAGAAACAGATTTCTTTGCTGTTACGAATTTCGACCTGCCTCTCTGTAGGTAGCTCATAAAATTATGCCAATTTACGTGCGTGATCCTCAGATATGTACGTAACTTTCATTCAATTTGGGCATTTTCATTTGAGCAAGTTTGGTGCCTCGATAAAATCCGTCTTTACGGACTGTTCTGTTTTGATAGATTCTGCCTTTTATTTCGCATTTGCCTCTTTTGCTATGATGGATGAATTTCTTTGTTTCATTAATGTCCAGTAGCTTTGTGCAATGTCCAGAAGTGTTAAGAATGATTATGTCACCTCTGAACATGTGAATTTTTATTGTGCACTAACCCTCTAATGAGTTGTTTCGAGTTTGGTGTGGAGGAAGTTTTCAAAGATCAAGAGAGGGAGATGATACAATATGATCAAGGAGAGTGAAAGCTCTAAGCTTGGGGATGCCCCGGTGGTTCACCCCTGCATATTTTAAGAAGACTCAAGCGTCTAATCTTGGGGATGCCCAAGGCATCCCCTTCTTCATCGACAATATTATCGGGTTCCTCCCTGAAACTATATTTTTATTCCATCACATCTTATGTGCTTTGCTTGGAGCGTCGGTTTGTTTTTGTTTTTGTTTTTGTTTGAATAAAATGGATCCTAGCATTCATTGTGTGGGAGAGAGACACGCTCCTCTGTTGCATATGGACAAATATGTCCTTAGGCTTTACTCATAGTATTCATGGCGAAGGTTGAATCTTCTTCGTTAACTTGTTATATGGTTGGAATCGGGAAATGCTACATGTAGTAATTCTAAAATGTCTTGAATAATTTGATACTTGGCAATTGTTGTGCTCATGTTTAAGCTCTTGCATCATATACTTTGCACCCATTAATGAAGAAATACATAGAGCTTGCTAAAATTTGGTTTGCATATTTGGTCTCTCTAAAGTCTAGATAATTTCTAGTATTGAGTTTTGAACAACAAGGAAGACGGTGTAGAGTCTTATAATGTTTACAATATGTCTTTTATGTGAGTTTTGCTGCACCGGTTCATCCTTGTGTTTGTTTCAAATAACCTTGCTAGCCTAAACCTTGTATCGAGAGGGAATACTTCTCATGCATCCAAAATCCTTGAGCCAACCACTATGCCATTTGTGTCCACCATACCTACCTACTACATGGTATTTCTCCACCATTCCAAAGTAAATTGCTTGAGTGCTACCTTTAAATTTCCATCATTCGCCTTTGCAATATATAGCTCATGGGACAAATAGCTTAAAAACTATTGTGGTATTGAATATGTACTTATGCACTTTATCTCTTATTAAGTTGTTTGCTATGCGATAACCATGTTCCTGGGGACGCCATCAACTCTTTGTTGAATATCATGTGAGTTGCTATGCATGTCCGTATTGTCTGAAGTAAGGGAGATTTACCACTCATTTAATGGTTAGAGCATGCATATTGTTAGAGAAGAACATTGGGCCGCTAACTAAAGCCATGAATCATGGTGGAAGTTTCGAGTTTTGGACATATATCCTCAATCTCATATGAGAACATTAATTGTTGCTACATGCTTATGCATTAAAGAGGAGTCCATTATTTGTTGTCTATGTTGTCCCGGTATGGATGTCTAAGTTGAGAATAATCAAAAGCGAGAAATCCAAATGCGAGCTTTCTCCTTAGACCTTTGTACGAGCGGCATAGAGGTACCCCTTTGTGACACTTGGTTAAAACATGTGTATTGCGATAATCCCGGTAATCCGAGCTAATTAGGACAAGGTGCGGGCACTATTAGTATACTATGCATGAGGCTTGCAACTTGTAAGATATAATTTACATGATACATATGCTTTATTACTACCGTTGACAAAATTGTTTCATGTTTTCAAAATAAAAGCTCTAGCACAAATATAGCAATCGATGCTTTCCTCTTTGAAGGACCTTTCTTTTACTTTTATGTTGAGTCAGTTCACCTATCTCTCTCCACCTCAAGAAGCAAACACTTGTGTGAACTGTGCATTGATTCCTACATACTTGCATATTGCACTTGTTATATTACTTTACATTGACAATATCCATGAGATATACATGTTATAAGTTGAAAGCAACCGCTGAAACTTAATCTTCCTTTGTGTTGCTTCAATACCTTTACTTTGATGCTTGTCTTGAAGTACTTATTGATCTTCCTATACATTGCTTTATGAGTTAACTCTTATGCAAGACTTATTGATGCTTGTCTTGAAGTACTATTCATGAAAAGTCTTTGCTTTATGATTCAGTTGTTTACTCATGTCATTACCATTGTTTTGATCGCTGCATTCATTACATATGCTTACAATAGTATGATCAAGTTTATGATGGCATGTCACTCCAGAAATTATCTTTGTTATCGTTTACACTGCTCGGGACGAGCAGGAACTAAGCTTGGGGATGCTGATACGTCTCCGACGTATCAATAATTTCTTATGTTCCATGCCACATTATTGATGATATCTACATGTTTTATACATACTTTATGTCATATTTATGCATTTTCCGGCACTAACCTATTAACGAGATGCCGAAGAGCCGATTCTTTGTTTTCTGCTGTTTTTGGTTTCAGAAATCCTAGTAAGGAAATATTCTCGGAATTGGACGAAATCAACGCCCAGGGTCCTATTTTTGCACGAAGCTTCCAGAAGACCGAAAGGGAAACGAAGTGGGGCCACGAGGCGCCGCCACAACAGGGCGGCGCGGCCAGCATAGGGCCCGCGCGACCCTGTTGTGTGGGGCCCCCGTGACCCCTCCGAGGCTGCCCTTCCGCCTACTTAAAGCTTCCGTCGCGAAACCCCCAGTACCGAGAGCCACGATACGGAAAACCTTGCGAGACGCCGCCGCCGCCAATCCCATCTCGGGGGATTACTGGAGATCGCCTCCGGCACCCTGCCGGAGAGGGGAATCATCTCCCGGAGGACTCTTCACCGCCATGGTCGCCTCCGGAGTGATGAGTGAGTAGTTCACCCCTGGACTATGGGTCCATAGCAGTAGCTAGATGGTCGTCTTCTCCTTATGTGCTTCATTGTCGGATCTTGTGAGCTGCCTAACATGATCAAGATCATCTATCTGTAATGCTATATGTTGTGTTTGTCGGGATCCGATGGATAGAGAATACTATGTTATGTTGATTATCAATCTATTATCTATGTGTTGTTTATGATCTTGCATGCTCTCCGTTATTAGTAGAGGCTCTGTCCAAGTTTTTACTCTTAACTCCAAGAGGGAGTATTTATGCTCGATAGTGGGTTCATGCCTCCATTAAATGCGGGACGAGTGACAGAAAGTTCTAAGGTTGTGGATGTGCTGTTGCCACTAGGGATAAAACATTGATACTATATCCGAGGATGTAGTTATTGATTACATTACACACCATACTTAATGCAATTGTCTGTTGTTCGCAACTTAATACTGGAAGGGGTTCGGATGATAACCTGAAGGTGGACTTTTTAGGCATAGATGCATGCTGGATAGCGGTCTATGTACAATGTCGTAATGCCCAATTAAATCTCACTATACTTATCATATCACGTATGTGCATTGTCATGCCCTCTCTATTTGTCAATTGCCCGACTGTAATTTGTTCACCCAACATGCTATTTATCTTATGGGAGAGACACCTCTAGTGAATTGTGGACCCCGGTCCATTCTTTTACATTGAATACAATCTACTGCAATACTTGTTCTACTGTTTTCTGCAAATAATCATCATCCACACTATACATCTAATCATTTGTTACAGCAAGCCGGTGAGATTGACAACCTCACTGTTTCGTTGGGGCAAAGTACTTTGGTTGTGTTGTGCAGGTTCCACGTTGGCGCCGGAATTCCTGGTGTTGCGCCGCACTAGATCCCGCCGCCATCAACCTTCGACGTGCTTCTTGGCTCCTACTGGTTCGATAAACCTTGGTTTCGTACTGAGGGAAAACTTGCCGCAGTACGCATCACACCTTCCTCTTTGGGTTCCCAACGGACGCGTGCTGTACGCGTATCATACGACAACTAAACTATAAACCGGCCTCCAACTACACCATGAGACCGGTAAGAAAGAAACCCTATCAAGAGCAAACCTTAACCTTGAACGTTCCTCTTGAGCTCGATGATGATGATCTTGACCGCAATAAGATGGAACACCTTTCTTGATTGTGCTTGCTTGACGAAATTTTGTGGATTGCTCCCCCATAATCCACCATGGGAGAGATTCTTCTTCGGCGCATCTTCACATATCCATGATCACTACGGATGGCAAACTTCAAGCATATGATCTCTTCGAGTTGGCTCATCTTGAACTTGCGCTTCATTTTTTCATTCTTCATCATGTTGATGTCTTGAAGTTAACTTTGAGGGCTCACTACGTCTTCATCTTCAAGACATAATTGACACTTATTGCAACCTTGAAGCCAACATATGGTTCAAGCATTGCCTATGGACCACTCCTACAAATATAACTCAATGCAAACATTAGTCCATAGAGATTGTCATCAATTACCAAAACCACACATGGGGGCTCCATGCACTTTCACCAACACTGTCTATAAGAATAGAAGCGTGCGTAGACATCACTACCCACGCATATGGACATGTGGAAGTCACTCAAAAAATTCCGCAATGAGGTCATTGACTCCTCTTCCGACAACGAGTCCGAACAGAC
Organism: Lolium rigidum; assembly: GCF_022539505.1. Classification (NCBI taxonomy): domain Eukaryota; kingdom Viridiplantae; phylum Streptophyta; class Magnoliopsida; order Poales; family Poaceae; genus Lolium; species Lolium rigidum. Next base: position 207,378,507 of record NC_061514.1, read on the forward strand.
AACGCAGAACATGGCTTATGTTGCGGCCTCCATCCTCCACGAGCACAATGCCAGCCAGACGGCGGTGCACCGGGGATCTGTGCAGGGCCGCTCAAACCTGCCGCACAGTAGAGTGGAAGGCACCTCCGGCTCCAGAAGGACTACTGATGTGAGCATTACCTCCTCTGGCGCAACAGGGGGCCCATGAGAATCACCGCAACCTAAGATGGACCAATACGTCAGTTGCAACGGTGGAAAGATAGAAGGAGACGGATTCTTGGCGGACAAGGCAAGGAGACATCGATTTAGGAAAAGATAGATTAGATCTTGATGTAACCTAGTCGAATCCATGCAGGACTCTTGAGACCTGGCCTCCTATATAAAGGCCAGGAAAGGGCCTGCCGGATCCTATCCACACAATCGCATACAACCACGCACACACCAAACCCTAGAAACCTTGCCTTCCGGCGAGATCACCGCCACGCAGTCTATCGGCTGCCCCATTGTAATCGATTTCACCCATAATCAAGATCAGACAACTAGGAGTAAGGGTTTTACCTCATCGAGGGCCTCGAACCTGGGTAAATCTCTCATGGTTGGCATTACCGAGGAGCTCCCTCGTTAACTACTTCGACCACACTAATCCGGTGTACCCGGAATATTTGTTCCAGCGATGGTACAAGATGTCAAGGGACATGTTCATGGTCATTCTACAGGGCGTTAGAGACTACGATCCGTACTTCCAATGCAGGCCCGATGCCACAGGTGTCTCTGGGCTTCATGATGACTGCAAGAACACATATCAGGTGTAGCTAGTTCCAAAATAAGAGTATCGAACCACGAGGAGATACTAGTAGTGATCTTAATGCCCCTTGCTACTTTCTACTAATGATTACTTAATAATTGTTTTCTAATCTGAAAATGATTAAAGGGGTGTTGTAAATGTTTACATGAAAAGTAAATAAAGCAGTAAAAACGTTATATAAAAAGGGTTGGAACTTTATAAGATAAAGTGTTCTCAGGGATTATTGGATCCACCTCTAGTACTAGGACTCATGTTAATTAAGATAAAACTAGCAGGTTAACCCGCGCTCTAGCGCGGCTAGATTTTTGAGATATTAGTGAGAATCATGTTTTGGATTTTTCAAGGTGTTTACTGTATGAGCTTTGGTTATTATTTAGAACCATGTGATTTTATATAGTTATGAATGATAGTTCTATAAAGAAAGAAGTAAGCCTAGCTCACTTAGTTAGGGAAGTTGATGTACAACTCAGCCACCCAGGTTTAAGTCTTCAGGGATGCGAATTTGGGTTCTTATTTTTTTTTAAAAGATAGTTCTATAAAGAACTTGTCAACGCACAAAATTTCTACACATTAATTGCTAAGTACATTATCGGTTTTGTAGTCGAATTTTCTTTTCATCTTTTTTGGTCATAGAACTAAATCTAAAATCACACTCATATCTAAATCTTGTGTTCTTTTTCTCCGACTGTCTTATCATGAAGGCTACGGTAGATGTATTATTTGATTAGTGCAATGTATTCTTGCCCATATACTAATCATAGTGTAATTAGTGCTGTCATGTTTTCATCTACGGAGTAGTTGAAAAAGAAAATGTTATAACATTACATTTTATAATATCTCGCTCATCATGGCTCGTATTTCTAATTTTTACTATATTGTGCCATTATCTTTTTATCTAATGATATCAAACTTTTAAAATTTCTTGATCTTCCATCTTTTTTTTTCTCTAGAGAGATTAAAAACATATATGTTTGTATCTATGTACAACAAAAACACATCAAGGAAGTATAGTAATTTCGAAATGAAAAATATAGTGGAAATCTGTCACCTCCTTAAATTATGTTTTGTGTCCAAAAGTAATATTTAATTGAATTCTTACCGGACAATATCTTTTGCAGATTCTACAAATTTGAAGTTTCCAAATTAATATTTAGAATCTTTGATGAATAATTCTCGGTTAGAACCTTACAAACGGTGGCGTGAATTATATCACTCTTCAAAACTGACGGAAAACTAATTGGAAGTCGCGTATTGGCTGCGTTGACACGAAGACTTGGGACGATCGGGCGTTCAAGTGAACGTGACCTCATACTAAATGTATCATAGTCAAGCATCGAAATGAACCATGCAATGGATTCGTACCCGCTTTTGAGTATGTGCCCTGGATGTTCATGAACCTAAACAACTAAGATATTTCGACTCTATAGTCCAACCTTTATACTCTACTTTCAGGGATTAAACTGTTCAGCCCTGTCTGTGTAGTAGTGCCTCTTCGCGCTGGACTGCCCGAAAACGAAAGTATGACCTGAGCGTGTTGAGTTCACTTTGTCGATCTGGAGGTCCATGACCACTGCGCGGAGTACGTAGACCGCCGCAAAGTGTGATAGTCCACTAAAAGTGTGATAGTCCACTAAATACCACCGCTTTCTCAAGATGTGGATGTCAATGAATCTAATATGTAGACGATATCGCTTCTCACCAGATCTATATCAAGCTTGTCATGTAGACCTTGCTACCAAGGAGAAACTTCCTCGGCGTGAGGCCGATAAAAGGTGTCATCACTCATCGAGACTCAGTACCTTCCTCGGCCTTGCAAACCTACAGTCATGTTGGGATTTGATCGATATGAGCAAAGCAATATATATCACCCAGGCCCCTCACGGGGTCATAGTTAGTATGTTACCAAATATATAAATATGGATGTCAATAATACTTGCAGATGAATTTTTCATTGATATTATAAATATGCTGGATATATTTTCTTGATTAGACGTTTTACCTACATATGGCATACTCAAAACATATGCATATATAACAGACAAAATAATATAAATTCCACATGAGAAACACAATTCCCGCATGGGCAGCCATTCCTTGGAAGTTGACCATTTACCAATTTTAGCAGAAACAATTCGTGCATTCCTTGGTTGTAATTTGTTTAGTAAATGGATGAGAAATTAGAAGAAGTTATAATTCAGATAATAGTATGTAGATATATATATTACAAAAAATTATGTACCTGATAGGCTGACATGTTGGTGATCTCTGAGTGGTAGTATCTGCAACTGATGCGATAAAACATCGTATCATTATAGGAAACGACTCACGGCAAAGCGTCGCGCCGTATCGTCCGCGGCAAGGAAGGACGTCGGGGACACATGGACACTTCTTTGCTAAAGGTGATAATTTGCCGTGAATTTTTCCGCTTTTTTGCCGAAGGTCATCCTTTGCCATGAGATTGTTCCCAGTTCTAACGTAACCTCGCTTGGCAAAAAATAAGCCTTTTCCATGTTCTGTCATAGAATACTCACCGTAAAGTCGAAGACCTACGGCAAAGAATCTGCTTCTTGTGGTTATATGCTGCTGATGATGTACGTCCACCTTCACAATTTTATTACTATAGTAACTGTGATATTAGTTTAATCAACTAATATAATTTAGACGCGACTAGGGAGCCTCCGGGGGCTCGTTTGTCCAATCTAGCCCTCAGACTAAATATAGAAAGTGGAGCATACGGAACATCACATGCACATTTAATTAGATGCAAAAAAAAATGAAAAAAGTCATAACTTCTAAGCCGTATGTTGGAAGTGCAATCCGTTTTCACCGTTGGGTCTCTCGCGGCTAGATCTTCGAAACTAGATCTCATTCGTATATGTTTCGATAATTTTTTTTTCGAAAAGCAACTTAGTGTTGCGGAAAAAGCAACTTAGTACAAATAGTTGCTTCATTACATTTTTTTGTGTTTTGTAGCCAACTTAGCTTTCTAGATACTCACCTAGCAATAACAATGAACAACTTCATGATACTAGACCTCCAACTTTGCACTACTTGTTGCCAACCATATTTAATAGTATCGTTGGTACCTTGCATTCTGAGGTAGACAACTTAGTAGCAATGAAAATACAACTTTATAACAAACAATGCACAACTTAGACGCAACGGTATGCAACTTCGTGACAATGTTGCAAAACTTCACAACTGTGATACTAGCTAGCCGACTTAGTACTAATGCTAGACAACTTAGACAAAGTGATATGCAAATTAATTATTTTTCTGTGTTTTGTCGCTAACTTAGTTTTCGAGATACTCAAAACAGTCGGCAACCTCGTAGTACTAAGACAAGCAACTTTGTACTACTAGTATCGTTGGCAACTTGGTTTTCGATGTACCCAACTTAGTAGCAACGATATGCAACTACATAACAAATGGTGCGCAACTTAGATGTGGCGATAGGCAAATTTACGATAATGGTGCACAACTTCACAACAATGGTGGTAGCGGACTTAGTACTAATGGTATGCAACTTAGCCACAAAGATAGACAAGTTAACCTAAGTGGTGTGCAACTTCACTATTATGGTGCTAGCAACCCTAATAGTAGTATAGGCAACTTAGAGATGGTGCTACCCGACTTAGTACTAGTGGTAGGCAACTTAGGCGTAATGATGTGAAGCAACAAATTTACTGTCGGCAAATGCAACCTATCATCTCCAACATGCAACTTTGCTTGATCTAGCTACAACCTAGTTGGTAAATGGATGTAACTTAATAAAAATAAACAACTTGCTACAATTGGTTTTTAAGTTGGAGCCATGACCCTACTAAGTTGCATTTGGGGTATACAACTTCACAAATGGGGTATGCAACTTAGCACTAGGAGTATACAACTTAGCATTAGGCGTATACAACTTAGCGATAATAGGTATGCAACTTAAGACGTGTGTAGCAACAAATTGTTCTCACTTGTAGTTGATGGTGTTTTTTTTTTGTTGCAACCATAACCCCACTGAGTTGCATTTTATGCATGCTATAGTTGCTTCACCCTCTAAAAGTAAGTTGTTGTCACTCTGGTGTAGGGTATGCAACTTAGCACTAGTGGGTATACAACTTAGCAATTGTGTGTATTCAACTTAGCAGATGTGTGAATCCACGACACAAGGTTCAACACGAGCTACAAGAAGCCGAAGTGGATATCTCTTTGAGACCACCGGTGCTCAACCCTCCGTGGAGCCAGGCCGAACAGTGGCGGGTCGGAGCTTTAAAAACGTTTCTAAGCAACTTGATTCATGGGATAGAATCAACAAATCAAGTTGGAATATTGCACATGAAACATGAAAAAATCCTCCCAACTCAAAGCCAAACCTCTGAATCTTTTCTAATCCAAGATGTTGTTGAACTGCAGCAGGTCTAGGCCAACCAACAAGAAAACACTTTACCTGAATATACTGAATAATTGGCATCGGGGAGTAGCCACGCGCCTCACATGTACCACAGTACATCCTTTTCTCTGCATGTAGACAGGAGAACAAAGACATAAGCAGCTGTATAGTATATTGGAGATTTTGATACAACAAGACTGCAGTTCCAATGGTCCCCAGACGTTGTTGATGAATCTCAGTTCTGCTGGTTCGAGAGAAGAGAATAAACGCAATGTACAACTGCCCAGCTGAACCATAATCAGTCAATTCTATGATAGTAAAAGTTGATCCAGCCTCAAGAGAGAATCTCCAAACATGAACAAATAAGCGTGACACTCCAATATTGAAGAACTTGTACCAGAAATTACTCAGTGCAGCAAGTACATGTAAATAATGTTCATCGAAGGAGCTAGTCCAATGTAAAACATAACTGGCACCAATATGCAAGACCAAACCAGCTTCTTCTGAATGGAACTTGAAGTGAGCTTCAAAAACTGCATTGGCTGGAGCTGGGCCAGTTGGAGACGAAGAGCGCGTTCCCGGCCTCGGTGGTGTCGGCGGGCGCCACGGGCGGGACGTCCTTGTCGCTGATCGTCGCTGTGGAGCCCTTGGTGATGAGCGGGTCGATCCAGCTGAAGGTCGCCAGCGAGAGCCACGACGCCGTCGCGTAATCGGAAGAAGGAACGCTCTGCTCTACCTCCCGGTGGCGGCGGTGGTGTCGTCACCTAGGCCCGTGGAGCCGTCGACCGCGAAGTAGAGCAGGGGGAGCGAGAGAACGAGCCTGGCGAAAGCGATGGGGTCGTCGGGCGGAGCCGGGAGAAGAGCGCGGCGAACGCCGCTGTGCTGAGCCAGAAGAGGCGGAGGTGCTTCGGGTGGTAGCGCGGGCCCGCCGCCTTCTCCGCCGCGTCGGTCCCGCGGCCGCGAGGTGCACGAGGAGGTGCGCCGCGAGGAAGGCGCACTGGACGGCGCGCCACGACGCATCGGCGCCGTACCCAGGGGAGAGGCGCAGGGTCGCGAGCGCGAGCAGCAGGAGCGACGCGGCCGCGAGCGCGAGGTAGGGGTAGAGGGCGGCGCTCGCCGGCGAGGGTGACGGCGCGGGTTAGGGGTAGAGGGCGGGGCTCGCCGGCGGGGATTGCGGCGCTCGCCGTCGGGGATCGCTTTCCGTGGTTTGGTCCACCGTTGTCCTTTTCTGTAGAGTTAATAGCATAAAACCACCACTTTGATGGTGAAATTTACCATGTACCACCACTTTACGTTGGCGGAACAAAAAACCACCACATTTTGCTAGAATTTTTCCCGAATACGCTAATCAGTAATTGGAAGAGAATTGACACGATTTCTGACTTGCCGACCCCACCCAAGATGCTGACGTGGGACTTCACGAACGGAATGAGGGGACGGCCGTTAACGAATTCCCGTTAAGCATATGTGCGTTCTGCGATGAATAATAGTAGTACTCTTTCCGTCCGGCAGTTAACAAAGATCTGTGACGGGCATGTAAAAAAAGATCTGTGATGGCCCCAGGACTGGGTCGTCTTCTTCCTTCCCGTCCACCCCCATCGTCTCCGGCACCGCCGAGCGCCGCTGCCGGCGCGCTCCTGCTCGCGGTCTACCGCTGCCGCAGGCCCCTACCTCTCGGCCTCCACAACACGAGCGCTGCCGGCCCCTGCTCCACTTGTGCGCTCGCGGCGGCCCAGCCATGGAAGAAAACTGCTCCTTGGTGCCGGGTATGTGAAGCTCTCCGCGTAAAAAAAATCCAGCACCACAGTTCGGCCTCGTCGTCTTCTCCGTTTTGGCCGAAGGAATCGAGCCCTGGTGATTCTAATCGTCGGCATCGCCATCTTCTCCGCGCCCGGTCAAACTCGATGTGGTCAATAATCTCCCTGGCTGCCTGAGAGGATGGTGCCCTTCCGATGCTGCCTCCCTCCACTCGCCGCCCGAACCAGATCGACCCACCGCTCGCTCTCCTCCCGGAATCGCGCCGCCGCCATGTCCAGTGTCTGCCGACAGCAGTTAGCAGGGGGCATACTAATTGTGAGGCACGGGACGGGGGGCGCGCTGGTGGTTGGAAAGTACGGCGGAGGCCTGGCTCGCGTTCGCATAGCTGGTGGCCTCCTGGCCGGCTGCGAGGACAGAGCCGCGCCGGTAGCCGTCGGTGCCGGGGATTTCTCGGGCGGGGTTGAGGAGTGAGCGGAGGGGACGACAGGGGGGTGAGATTTTTCCAATTTGTTTTCCATATTATCCCAAGATCTGTGCTGGGCACCACGACTGGCCGTTAACAGCCGTGACCTCCTTCCGTCCGAGAAATGACACGTCAGCATCTTCGGTGGGGTCGGCTGGTCAGAAATCGTGTCAATTTGCTTCAAATCGTCCATTTGCGTGTTCGGGAAAAAATCTGGCAAAATGTGGTGGTTTTCTGTCCCGCAAACATAAAGTGATGGTATACGGTAAATTTCACCATCAAAGTGGTGGTTTTATGCTATTAACTCTTTTCTGTACGACACGGGATGACCAGGTGACAACCTGTCGGAAAGGAAGCTCGATCTACCCGATCGGACGGTCAGAAATTGGAGGCTCGTTTTATCCAAATAGCACCCAAGCACTTTTTAGCACTTAGGATATAATTTTATCATCATAACAAACTGGATCCAGCAATGCACAACCACTTACATACTCTGAGGAGAACAGACGAGGAAGGCTAGCGGTCTGATGTTCCTGGTTCTCCGTTCTAAATACAATTATATAGGAAAATCAAGTGAGTTAAAGCAATGCACATAGGCTGATCAGCTGGTGTATGTATGATATGACCAGATCGCACCTATCATGCTTTTTAAAATTCTATCTCAGCCTATTGGGCATCACAGATCACGTATAAAGCAGCTAACGATCTGAATTCATATAAACTAATAATTGCATCCACATGCATCGTGCATCACTATAACTCAATATAGGATCGTGGGTATTTCAGCTGTAATTCAGCAAGCAGAATACCAAACCTGGAGTTCGAGGGTGATGGAGTTGGTCCGGTGTCGGAGAACCACTTCCATGTCCCATCTATTTGGAGCTGGTCCAGTGCCGGAGAACCACTGCCATCTCCCATCTATTTGGTTTCCCTGACAACAAATTGAAGGCTGGCCTGCATGCATGTAGTCACCAGATCACGTACTCGATTTGTTCTTCCGGCAACCGACGCTCTTTCCTTGATGTTTCCCGTGGAATTTGTGGTCGCGGTCATGCGCCAAAATAAAGTCAAGTGTGGCAGGCTTCATATTTTCATATACGACTTCTGCACCATCGGTTTCCACCGTCGGCGGCGCTGTGGCTGCACGCTGAAACGAATCTGGCAAGTGGTGTGGTAGTATTGGACGAATTAGACGCCGCCTTTGTCATAATCTGAAGCAAATATGACAGATCTATTAGACTTGAGGAAGATCAGATATATACGTTTAGGGTTTGCATTGGCCAAAGAGATAGAGTTTCTGTTGAGATATTAGTGGAGACGTGGAGAAGTTTCTTTTTGCCGTAGCTCTTGTTTGTGCGGGGAAGATAGACATGTGTATCTGGGCATATTGAAATATGTGCGGAAGTTAAACTTGGCCATTGTTTTTTATATGATTATGTTTAGCTAAGAGCAAGTATAATAAGTCCTAATCAGCTGGCTATAAGGGTTAAAATAATATATTCATGCTTAGTTGGAGGAGAGAGAAGAGGAGTAGGCTCTCATGCAAGAGCCAGCTCTAGCACGTGCTTGTAGGCACTTTGTGAGAGTGAAATGTGGACCAGCCATTGATAAAATAGTACATGATTATAGCTCACTATTATACATGTTGGCTCTATGTTAGCTACAAATGACATGGCACATGACTTATAGCTAGCAGCTAGCTATACTATTAAACTTGCTCTAATCTAAACCGTTGGCTGTTTGTTGTTTTAATAATATAATAGATATGCTTTCAAGCATGTTGTGTGTGGCAGAGCTCCGTAATAAGATGCGCCCAGAAAGCCATCAATCATCGCATCTCCATAAAACCACAACATCTAGCCTTCGCATCCACATATTGACTAGTGCTATTAAGGGGTGTACCCCATGGTCATCGATATGAGCTTCGTGAATCCCTCTTATCCCCTTTTTTCATGTGTCAAAGCGCCGATACGGTAATGTCACTTTTCGCCATTCGATTTACCACACTTCAAAGAGTAGTTCCTCTCAAGACCAATAGGTAATATTACATGGTGCACACCATGTAATAACAAGAGAGATAACTAACACACATTAATACTTAAAACCATAGATCATCTTAGATTCATGTCATATTCATGCTAGGGTTTCTCCATCTCCCCAAGAACTAATAAGACTACTCACACATGGAGACAATCAAGAACATCATCATTGTTATTTTCCCAGACGCATTATTAAATGAAAAAAATATTTCTATCACGTCAAAATGCTAGAAAATGATAGTTTTCATTGATATTTCATTATTGACTTATTATTTTAGGATCCTGTGTAGACAAGCATATAAAGGCACGGTAGCGCGGTGAAATACAAAAATACTACCACTACTTGATGATAACTTGATGATAACTTGATAAAATAGTAATGCAAAAACATGTTAAAAATGCACTCATCACTTCACCTCTTACCAAAAATGTTCCGCAGCTATTCGCATGTTATCGTATGGAATGGTGCTGATATATTTGATGAGTATCTTTGAATGGGTGAGAGCACCTGCCTTGACGCCCTGTAGTGGTTTTGTCGAGCCGTGATTGACGTTTTTTGATAATTGATAACTGCAAGAACACAAATCAATTTTAGCTAGTTTCGAAATAAGAGTATCGAAACACGAGGAGCTACTAGTTAGGGTCTTAATGCAACTTGCTACTACCTATTAAAGATTACTTGTATGTTGTTTTCTAATCTCAAAATGTTTTAAGGGGACGGTTGTAATTGGTTGAATATAAAGTAAATAAAGCAGTAAAAAGCGTTATAGGAAATGGGTTGAAACTTAATAAGACTAAGTGTTCTCAGGGATTATTGGATCCACCTCTAGCATTAGGATTCATGTTAATCAATATGAAGTATAATTTTAATCATTTTGTGTGTGGGAGAGCTCCGTAATAAGATGCGCCCAGAAAGCCATCGGTCATCGCATTTCTAAATAACTACAACAACTAATCTTCTGCAAGCCACATATTGACTATTGCTATTAAGGGTTTTACCCCGTGGTTATCGATATGAGCTTGGTGAGTCCCTCTTTATCCCCCTCATCCATGTGTTAAAGTGCCGATATGGTAATGTCAATTCTCGCCGTTCAGTTTACCACACTTCAAAGGGTAGTTCCCTCTTGAGACCATAAGGCAAATATTACATGGTGCACAACACATAATAACAAGAGAGAGAATTAACACACATTAATACTTAAAACCATAAATCATTGAGAACAAGCAAGTGCGTGAGTGCTTGCCCCATCTCAGAGCCCTAGCAAGTGCGTGAGTGCTTGCCCCATCTCAGAGCCCTCCACGACACCCACCTGGCGCTCGCTCGTTGGGGACTAGGGCCGCTCCGGCTCCGCGCCATCCGATGTGGAAACCAACCCCGCGTCTATCCGGCTCGCTCACCCCTTTGTGCCCCCTTTCCCTTCCGAAAAGAGCTCTCTAGAGGAGAGGCTCAACCCGCGTCTACCAAACCCGACGGCGGCAACGCCGGCGCAGGTAGCCCCCTCCTTCTTCGTGCTTCCTCCTCCTCCTCCCTGGAGCTCTTCCTCCTTGCCATCCTCTGTGATTTCTATCCTATGGCGTTCCTCCTTTGCAGCCTTGCCTAACCCTAGATCGACGGGGCTGCTGCCATCTCATCTCCTCTTCCCACAGGCGACGGGAGAAGCGGTGAAGACCTTGGCCTGCAGCTCTGTCGGCGACCAAGAATGGAAAAAGAAGGCCGCGTTGGGTGTGGATGGATTCGGCGATTGGATGGGCGAGGCCACATCACGGTATATTTTCTTATCCTCTTACCTCATCCTCTTCGACCACATCTTCATCCTCCATACCTCTCTTTGGTGTGCTCATATTTGTGGTATCTTCATCCCCTGACCAGAAATATGGTAATGTTCTGTTGCAGGCTAGATTTCCTTTTAATATTCTGCTTGATGAAATTATGAAATGATTTTTATTTTTAGCTCTATGTGATTGAGAAGTATACTGGGTTAGAATCAATTTAGTTTGTTAATGTATTGGTGGTAGAAAAACTAAGATGGATTCATGGATATATATTCTTGGACAAACGTTTCAGTATGTTATTAGCTTTCAGAAATTCAATTACTTCAGTAATAAGAGATTTTACTCTTAAAATGCAATACGAGATTTCCATGAAAGGACAATTTCTTGGGAGCGATGTTTTGGAACATGGGAGCATATGCTCCCTATATTTTGAAATGCATCTTACACATATTTTAAATTTCAAAAAAATTGAAACAAAAAATTTGCACGTACATCTTCATGTGCTACGCGCTCACAAAGTCGTTTCATAAAAAATGAACTTATCATGTGACGTCTGTAAAAAAGACAAAATTCAGTGCTGAAAATAATGCTTTTCACAGGATAAGTTTTCTCTTTTTTACATAGGCCACAAAAAATATTATTTTTTCGTGAAACTTGACTCGTACACATATATTATGGAGATGTACATGTAGAATTTTTTGTCAAAATTTTTCCACACTTCGAAATATGTTTTGTTGGTAGAGGGAGCATACGCACCCGGGAGCCGAATTGAATTTCCGCAATTTCTTATGGTTCACGCTAACATATTGTTTGCTACTTGGCATAGGTATGCTCTGATTATATAAAGTAATACCTTAAAGGTCCGATTCAAATAGAGGTTCCTGGTTTGGTTTTGCACTTTTCTTCATGTTAACAATTTTGTTGTTTTGCATCAGGTATTTCTTTCTATGGAAAACGCCAGTTTTAATGATGAGATCTGAGCTATTTGTTTGAATGGAATGTTTCTCTCATTCACCACCAGGCTGAAGGGTGTTTGTCAGAACTTAAAAGAAGCTTCATCATGTTTAAGTTGCCTTTCTAAATTGGCTTTCACATGTACGTACGGCAGCAGCATCATAGGAATTAGTCCTCAACCAAGGTATTTTACCTGTTCTCCTCTATCTATGTATAGTGGATTTTGTGGCCTAAGGTCATCCACGAATCCATTAGAGGGTATACGATTGATCACCAGTGAATATTATATATTACTCAAGAGAATGAAGCTTTAACATTCATCACCAACCTTTCTGATCCTCCAGAAATTGTATACTACTCCCTCCGTTCTTTTTTAATTGACTCAGATTTAGTACAACTATGTACTAAATTTGAGTCAATTAAAAGAGAACGGAGGGAGTACTCATGAAAGATTGATAATCAATGTATACTATGTACTAATGAGAAATTATGCCTACATTGATTTTCTAAATGTATGTATGCCACTGACTCTTGTCATTGTGTTTTCCAGGGATTTATGGATGATCACAATATATGCTCAGTTGTTTCAACAAGAATGGTGTCACGGTAACATTTCTCTTAGAGAAATACATATGCATGCTTATATTTGTGTTGGCCAACAACTAGGACATAGATGCAAAGTAGTTGAATGGAATGCACAAATTTCACATTCACTTCCAAGAGGTATCTTCCGTGCACATAAATTCTAATAAATTTACTGCAATAGCTTTGCTCTATCCCCTCACTTCATAGGGTATCATGTTTTTTCAGTCCTCGGCGCTTTTTTTTTGCAGGAATTTAGTAATTGTGGTTAACTATATTTGTTTGCTTATTGTACTATTGAAATGCAGGCTGATAGGTTTGTGATGTTACTGGTGGTTTGAAGCTTTTATAGAAGCATTTTTTGTGTCCTCGAGCTTAGGAGTAGGAGTTCAAGGAGCGGTGGTTGAATTTTGTGATCAGCTTGTGGTATTCACTCTTTCTGAAGCTTTTATAGAAGCATTTTGTGTCCTCGAGCTTAGGAGTAGGAGTTCAAGGAGCGGTGGTTGAATTTTGTGATCAGCTGTGCTATTGCACTCTTTCTGATCTGCTGCTGAAGAATGATCCTTGACTTCATTACATATTGTGGTGTCCTTTTTTGAAGGTAGGTTTGGAGGTGTGTAAACTTTATTTGTATATGCTATTGTCTTTGGAGTTCTGATTTCAGTAAATGCACCGAGTTTGGAGCTCAGAATTTTCTGAACATTCACATCTTTTATCATTTGTTTTCAGCTGATTCGGAGCTAAGGCCGATGACAGGAGCCAGCAACGGTGTGTGTTTGCTCATTTCCAATCTTTTTAATGTCATATGAACATCGGTGAGGATCATCTCGATTTCTTTGAGGCTAGGATGCCTTGACATGCATGCGCAATGACAGAAGCAACGCCACCAGCGGATGCCTTGACATGCATGTGCAATGACAGAAGCAACGCCACCAGCGGATGCCTTAGTAAGGTCAGGATCATCTCGATTTCTTTGTTGGTGACAGAAATGGTTTTGCCGAGTAGCTTAGAAGTCTTAATAATGATAATGGTTTTGCCGAGTAGTACACCTTTTTTGTAATATTTTTTGGTGCATTTACCATTGAAATATGCAGTCAGAAAATTATTCAGATATGTTTTTTATTGGATGTTCAGGTTTATAGAGGTTAAATGTGTTATGGTGTCGAACTTATGGTGCCTGACAGGTGTTCACTTTCCTTGTACGATTATTGCCACTATCTTGTCCCACAGATTTCATTATTTAGCATAGTCTTTAAAACATATTTTCAAGGGATAAATTTGCTGAGTTGCTCATTCCATTTTCTATTTTTGTGCTCCTAACTATTTAAATGTGTTTGTGAGTGGGTCTCAGTATGCAGTCTTGTTCTGGCCTGTTGCCATGTTAGCAAGAGGAACATGAGAAGTGGAGAAGAATCATGCGCCGTTGCATCGTCGCCTAAAAAGCCAGCTCCAAGCTTAGATGGTCGCCATATTCTAATCTCTCTTTCTCTCTTTCTTGTCTGTTTGTATAGATTTGTTTACATTGAGTAAATTCGAGTGAATTTATTTTCTACTTTGAGTGAATTTGCTTTCTATTTTTGGTACTTTGTTAGGTTGATAAAAGGGTAGTTTTTTCTTGTTAATTGTCACAAAAAATATATTCTCCGTGAAATAGAACATGAAATTTTATGCATATCCGTCCTTTAATTTACTTTGATTTATCAACGTCTGATTTTTTCACGTATGTTTCTCTTAACTTGCAGTGAATTGGACATTAGATCATACACATATTTAAAGTAAATTGGAAAGTACAAATAAAATGTTTAACTTGAACACATAGGTATGGAATTACCATTTGTTTATATCGGTCTTCCTAGCTAAATCATGGAACTCGCTTAACCATTCGCGGTAGCTTTCATGTGCGCATATAGCATCATCATTCCAAGATTCAAATGATTTTTTCAACACTTAACACTGATACTTTCTTTTTACCCATGAAGGTGTGGTACGATCAGATAACAAAGCATTTGCCCCCAGTTTTTACCCCTGTCTGGAACTCACAAACTAAACCTCTAATCTGTATTTTTATATTTGATTTGACAGGTCAACACTTCGCCGAAAATCTTCTAACAATCATGAGCTATTACATTTCTCCACTTCAAAGAAAAAGGCAAGTCTGAATCTGTTGAATCTGCAAATGGAGAGACTGATCCTCACACATAGAGGCGATGCTGCATTAGAGTTCATTAGATATATATGTGTCTTGTTGGCATATATCAGTTGAGTCATACTTAACAAACAACTACTTTTTCCGGGTGTATTTACTTCATACATTGATCTTTGATCTTTCGTTTGTAGCTACACCAACACTTGTTCAAGATAATTGCGGTTAAGCTCTAATTCATTTCCTGCTGAATACTCAGTCAATGTACACCTAACTTACTAACATTGCTATGTATGTTTCTATGACTAATGTCCTCAGAGGGTCCCGATTGGCATGCACCTGATCGGCGAGGAGGCGCCCCATGGGGCGCCCCAACCACTAGTATTAGATTCATCGCATATTCATGCTAGGGTTTCTCCATCTCCCCAAGAACTAAAGGAACTACTCACACAGTCACACATGGAAGCAATCAAGAACATCATCATAATGTTATGGAGGGAATGAAAGGAATGGGATGAATTCGAATACAAATCCACAATAGCAATCAAGATTACAACTATGGTTGGAGGTGAATGACGATTGTGTTGTAGCGGTTGATGATGAAGGGAATGTTGCCTTGTCCTCCGAGGATCCACGTATTAGCCCGGGTGTTGTCTTCTCCAAAGAGTTTTCTCTAGATCTAATCTGGGGTGGTGTTTTTCTGTTTTGCGGAGTTGTGTGTCTATGATCTTTGTGCCATCTGTGCGAGATAAACGTATTTGACGAGGTGGTGCTCCTGGCACATCGTACGGGCAGACGGTACGGGCGGGCTCCTCCCGTACCGATACCCGCTAAACTTACTGGAAGTTGTCCTCGCATCCTCTTTTCGCCCATGTGCATAATTAAGTGCTAAAATGATTTCTATCACGTCAAAATGCCCGAAAATGGAAGTTTTATTGATATTTCATCATTTCCTTACAATTTCAAGATCTTGTGTAGACAAGCATAAAAGGGAGCGGTAGCGTGGTAAAATACAAAAATCCTACTACTACTCAATGACAACTTAATGAAATAATGCTCTAGAAATGCACTCATCAACTTCTCCAAGCTAGACTCTTGCTCGTCCCCGAGCAAGATAGAACCTTAATAGATAGAGTCATCTTTGTCCATGAAGCACAAGTCGTTAAAATAAATGAGGCATTTTCAAGAACAAGGATTATAACATCGTATGTAAAGCTAGAGCATGAATAACACCATACTATTTTCATACTCAAATGACTTAGAGGCGTCCACACCTTTCACGTTTGATGGTAAAGAAGATGACTATGTTCTTTGCATAACATAAGATCATGAAGCTTAGCTTTTCCATGAGATCTTTGAGCAACTCCCTTTCTCTTCTATTTTTTTATTTTTCTTTTCACAAGTAGCACGATATATCTTTTGCAACATTGTTCTCTTTCTGAATTTTTCTTTCTCATGATTAAAGCAATGATTATAATATGCTTGTAGAAATTTATTCTCATATTCTATCAAGACCTACTGGTGTGGAATACCATATAAACATCATCATGATGCAAGTATAATCATACTCATCCTAATTCATACATCTAATGCAATAATCATGATTCAATCAATCTTCAAATAGAATAACAACTCAAATTTCATCGGATAAAAATCCTTCACTCTCCAAGGGAAATTAAACAAGCGCTAATGCAACCCTTATCGATTTTCAAACTAAATGCATGTTGGAAAATAAATATGCAAACTATAGGAGATAGATTACAAGGTGTTATAGATCTCCCCAAACTTGAAATCAAGTCATGTGGTATCAACTAATCCTTGCGATTATTTGATACCGTTGTTCGTTCTTCTACTTCGAAGGGGATTCTCCTTCGAGCTTACGAATCTTGGTTTGCAATGCGAAAGTGAAGGCTTCGAGGTAGATGGTGTAGGTGGAACGCTCCTTAGCCAATTTCTCTAGAAGAGCTATATAGTTCTTGCTCACTTCAAGTATCTTTTTCTGCGTATCAAGAGAGCGAAGACAAATATTAAGGTTAGCCTATGTACCTTTGATGATATTTTCATCCATCTGATCCAGGTAGCATCGCAGTAGCCGAACGTGCTCTGCAGACCCAGGGGCCTTCTCTTCAATTCTCTTGATGCGTCTGTCCAGTTTATCCAGGGATTCCTGCTTGTGCTTGTCTTCCATCTTCAACTTGTTTATGAGGCATAGCCCATCATCTTGTTCGATCCTCATGTAGATTTCATCATAATAATCATCCTTACCTACAAGCAAGTCAAAAGTTTCCGACCTCCGATGATCTTCTCTCTCTTAGCTTGAAACCATCTTCTGGGTCACTTTCGTCTCTCCACCGTTCTGCCTCCTTCTCCCTTGCAGCATCCTTCCTCCGGGCATCAAGGGTGCCTTGCTTCCCATAGGACGAAGGCGCGATACCCCAAGGATGAGACATAGTTGAGTCGGTCGGGTGTGGTGGCAAGCTTGGGTGAGATCTTTTAGGATAGAAGAAGAAACTCGTCTAGAAATTATGAGGGTTTATGAGGAGGAAAAACTCATTCGATTGAAGTTATGGTCGCGGGATCCCACGAAGGATTTCCCAAAACCACGAAGGCTCACCTTCTTCTACGAGCCTATCCCACGAAGGAATAGATCTTTCACTTGTGGTAGACTGTGAGGCAGCCTCCAAACCTTCACAATCTTGTCAGGAGCAAATCCACAGCCCGGATGCTTCTGAACGCTTTTGCCCACCTAGGGTTTCCAAGGAACCCTAGAGACCAGGTATCTCAAAGAATACAAGGGGGAACAAGATTTGACTCGGTGGAACTATAGATCAAGACCTCCGCTAGCTTTTCCCCGGAGGGATTTGAGTTTGGGTGGAGGAGGAGGAAGATCTGAGGCTTTTGGTGTTTCTAACAATGGAGTATGAGAGAGAGAGAGCTCAAGAACAATTGTAGTGTAGTGCCTAACCGTTCTGAGATAGGAGAAAGGGTTTATATAGCTTCACTTGAAATCCAACCGTTGGGCACTTGTCCAGCTCAGCAGTATGTCGAGGAGGCCGGTGCTGCCGGGCCAAGCGCCGGGCTGGCCGGTGGCACGCCCGGTGCTGCCAGGCCACAGACCGGACCGGCCGGCAGTCGCCGGGCCTTGCATCGGGCTAGTGTCGGATGAGCGCCCGGGCTTACATTACATGGCCCTCGATGGTCGATGGCGCATGAGCTGGCATTCGCCGGGCGGTCCGGTGCACAGGCCGGCGTTGCCGGGCCAGGCGCCGGGCCAGCCAGCAGAAACATGACGAGGGGCCGGGGAAAGCCGGGCGAGTGATGTGTAGTCCCTGGAGTGCACATGGTGTGCAGTGCACCGGCGCCAGAGTCGATCTGCACCGGACCATCCGGTGCAGCACCCGGTGCCGCCGGGCCAGATGCCTGCCATAGGGGAAAGTTGTTGTCCCCTTTTTCATCGAAGTGGGGAGGGGGGGTCTCCCTTCACCTTCTTGTTCCATTGATATACCATTATGCCTGATAGACTAATACCTGAGAATAATCTTGTAGGCATGTATTAGTTCGATTACTCTAGCTACGGTGTCATTGTTACCAAAATATTGGATAAGAGTAAAATACCCTTACACAACTTCTTGCTGGCACCATCACAAAGAATGGGAGAAACGTCTTCACAAAAACAAAAAGTACCTGGTGGTATAACGACTGTGGATGTGTTGCATGGTAATATGTCTTCGTCCACAGATTCTCGATCTTCGAGTTGTTCTTCACTTCTTTGTATGATGTGAAAATCAAAATCTTGCAAAAACAAAATCCACCAAATCATTCTCGGCTTAACGCGGGATTTCTTGTAAGCCCATACGATCAGTGTAGGCTCTAACTTTCCAGTCAGTGATATACGATCTAAACTTCTCACAGGCAAACATAACTGCAAAGAACTTTTTTTTTATGAAATGATAGTTTATCTGTACATCATTGAGAGTATGGCTAGCATGATGAATGATATTAAGTTCATCATCATCCCGCTAGCACAAAGCAACTCCGACATATTCGTGGTTTCCCTCACAAAGTAACTCAAAAGGTTTTTTCCAATCAGGTGGTTTTATAATTGGAGCTTTAAGTAGAGCTTGTTTAAGAATGTTAAAAGCATTTAGATAATTTTCAACAAACTTAAACCGAACATATTTTTTTAACAGATTAGTAAGGGGTCTTGCTATTTTAGAAAAATTCTAATGAACCTTCTGTAAAATCCAGCATGACCAAGGGAACTTCTTATACCTTTGATATCTCGTGGAGGTGGTATTTTTTCTATGGCTTCCACTTTTGACTTGTCAACTTCTATGCCTCTTCCCGATATCTTGTGTCCAAGTACTATCCCTTCTTGAACCATAAAGTGACATTTTTCCCAGTTCAAGACTAGATTGGTGTCTTCGCATCTCTACAAAACTTTATGCAAATTACGTAAGCAATGGTTAAACGAAGTTCCCTAGACAGAAAAGTCGTCCATGAATACTTCCATTATGTGCTCGATATAATCAGAAAATATAACGGTCATGCATCTCTGAAAGGTAGCTGGTGCATTGCACAAACCGAAAGGCATTCTATGATAAGCATATAATCCAAATGGGCAAGTGAAAGTTGTTTTCATTTGATCTTCCGAATGAATAGCTATTTGGGAAAATTCATAATATCCATCAAGATAACAAAAATGTGAGTGTCCAACAAGCCTTTCCAAAGTTTGATCTATAAAGGGCAATGGGTAACGATCTTGCCTAGTTTCCGTATTTAGTTTTCTAAAATCAATGCACATCCTATACCCTACAATAATTCTAGTTTGGTCCATTTCATTGTGTTTATTCGGTACAGCAGTAAATCCTCCTTTCTTAGGGACACTATGAACTGGACTCACCCAATCACATTCTTTGACATGATAAATGATACCTGCGTCGAGCAGGCGGATGATTTCTTTTCTTACCTCTTCCTTCATCTTAGGTTTAAGTTTTCTTTGAAAATCAGCCACTGGTTGGGCTCCATCTTCCATGATTATTCTAGGACTGGCTATCTAGGGACTGATTCCTTTCAAGTCATCCAAAGAATACCCAAAGGCCTTACAGTGCATTTTAAGCACCATCATTAACTGTTCTTCCTCCTTTTCTGAAAGGTTAGTACTTACAATAACAGGATATCTATTTGTTTCATCCAAAAACCACTTTAAATTTGAGGGAAGATGTTTCAGTTCTGGAGGTGGTAAATCTTCATCTACCTTTCTTTCAGGTACTTCATATTTCTCAATAGTTGAGTTATCAGTTAAAGGGAGAGATTCCAAAAAAAATTCAATATCACTTTTATCTAATTCTGTCATAGCATTTTCGTTTCGAGGTAATCTTACTTCCAAATCATCTCCAGGAGTATTATAAAGTATTGCGGAAAGATTAACCAGATTAACTTCCTCCTCAAATTCTTCCTCTTCAATCTCTTCGATAATCGTTTTATGAGCAAACTTCGAGAAATGGAAGCTCACTACTTCCTCCCCAAACTTAAGAGAGATAGTTTCCTTCCTGCAATCAATATTAGCTCCTGCAGTGTTTAGGAAAGTTCTTCTGAAAATGATCGGACAATGAGAATGAATTGACATATCAATAACAATAAAATCAATGGCATTATTGTCATATTTGTGTCTTCTAATTGTGAATGTTCAAGTTTATCTTGGATACCAAAATAAAATCTCTAAGGAATAACATTAACAGTGGTTCCAATATCACAGAGGCCATAATAAGAAGATCCACCAAAAGTGCAAGGTAAGACATGTTTGCCCACATTTTTTTCTTTAACCATACCTTCTGCGAATTGTGAGGTTTCGGAATCGAGCTCAACTACGTTGCAGTATGCATACATAGATAAAATGCCTTTCTTAGTTACCTTCCCTTCCTCATTTGTAACTTCATAAGTAGGTTCCTCATTACTAAATTTTACCTCTAGTGTTCTTACCTCTTTCACCTCTTATTGTTTTTGTTCTGCAGTGCCTTACCGCTATCATTGGGAAAGGGAGCACCTCATTGTAAGGCGTCCTTTCAATGGGTACCAATTTGGGTACTTCAGCCTCAACTTGCGCTGCTTCAATGATTTGAGGTGGCGGAGTGTAATGAAGCAATTCCTTCGTGGGTGCTTCAATGAATTATGTAAAAGCTTGAAGAACATCTAATACCATAGCATCATCAAGATTAAGCTCGTTAGCAGTTTCTTTTAATTGTTTGGTGTTTTCATAAGAATTTCAACAATCATGTTCAATTTCTATTTCTCCCCCACTTCCAAGATCAAAGCCCCAAGACTCTATTTCTATGAACTTTGTCTAGGCGCACCCAAGTTTGCTCGGGGGTGAGTTCCATAAAAGATCCACCGAATAGCAAATCTAATTCTCTTTTATTATATTTCTCAGGTCCTCCATAAAAGACATGTAAAATATACTAAGGTGGTAAATCATGATGGGGACAACTTTGAACCGTACCTTTATATCTTAGGTAGGCTCTCATTAAACTTTCGTCGCGACGATTCTTGAAATTGGTTATAAATCTTCTTGCTTCGACAGAGTTACCTTGGGACATAATCGAAATATAAATTCCATCATAAGGTTCTCCCAAGTATAAGTCTTTTCTGTAGGACAAGTTCTATACCAAGATAATGCAGTGTTGGTTAGAGTTTTAGTTCATCATCGGAGTAGTTTCTCAGTTTAATTGTCCAACACAACTCAGTAAAGAAATGTAAATGATTATAAGGATCCTCATCAGGATCATCTCCTGCAAAGATTTTTTCTTTCATAATAGCAATAAAGCGTGGACGAATCACATACTCCACGTCACTCCCATTCGGGAATTCTTTAACAAATCCTCGGTTGAATCTCCCGATGTATTCAGGTGTATCAAGATTATTCATAAGCACAAGAGCAGCCATGGTGTTACCTGAAACTATTAAACAACTTTAGTAAAAACAATAATAAATTAGCAACGAAGAGCAAAGACCAAAGGGGCTGAGCCCCCCGGCAACGGCGCCAGAAAATAGATTGATAACTGCAAAAACACAGATCAATTGTAGCTAGTTTCGAAATAAAAGTATCGAGTCACGAGGAGCTACTAGTTAGGCTCTTAATGCCCCTTTCTACTACCTATTAAAGATTACTTGTAAGTTTTTTTCTAATCTCAAAATGTTTTAAGGGGATGGTTGTAATTGGTTGAATATAAAGTAAAATAAGCAGTAAAAAGCGTTATAGGAAATGGGTTGAAACTTAATAAGACTAAGTGTTCTCAAGGATTATTGGATCCACCTCTAGCATTAGGATTCATGTTAATCAATATGAAGTATACTTTTAATCATATTGTGTGTGGGAGTGCTCCATAATAAAATGCGCCCAGAAAGTCATCGGTCATCGCATCTCTAAATAACCACATCAGCTAGTCTTCTGCAAGCCACATATTGACTATTGCTATTAAGGGTTTACCCCGTGGTCGTTATCGATATGAGCTTGGTGAGTCCCTCTTTAATTACCCCCCTCATCCATTTGTTAAAGTGCCGATACAGTAATGTCACTTCTCGCTGTTCACTTTACCACACTTCAAAGGGTAGTTCCCTCTCGAGACCATAAGGCAAATATTATATGGTGCACAACAAATAATATCAAGAGAGAGAACTAACACACATTAATACTTAAAACCATAAATTATCTTAGATTCATCTCATATGCATGCTAGGGTTTCTCCATTTCCCCAAGAACTAAAGGAACTACTCACAAATGGAAGCAATCAAGAACATCATCATAATCTTATGGAGGGGGTGAAAGAAATGGAATGAATTCGAATACAAATCCACAATAGCAATCAATATTACAAATGGAAGCAACCAAGAACATCATCATAATCTTATGGTTGGAGGTGAATGACGTTGGCGATGCAGGGGTTGATGATGAAGGGGATGATGCCTTGTCCCCCGAGGATCCACGTAGCAACCCAGATGTTGTCTTCTCCAAAGTTCCTTCTCTAGATCTGATCTGGGGCGGTATTTTTCTGTTTTGTGGAGTTGTGTGTCTCTGATCTCTATGTCATATGCATGAGTTGAAAGTGTTTGACGAGGTGGTGCTCCTGGCACATCGTATGGTTGGACGGTACGGGCGGGATCCTCCCGTACCGATGCCCGCTAAACTTACTGGAAGTTTTCCACGCATCCTCTTTTCGCCCAGGTGCATAATTAAGTGCTAAAATGATTTCTATCACGTCAAAATGCCCGAAAATGGCAGTTTTTATTTATATTTCACAATTGCCATATAGTTTCAAGATCCTGTGTAGACAAGCATAAAAGGGCGCGGTAGCGCGGTAAAATACAAAAATCCTACTACTACTCAATAATAACTTAATGAAATAATGATGTAAAAGTATGCTAAAAATGCACTCATCAAGAATATTACTTGAGGGAGCCAATAGTTGAGGACACAAGATGGTTGTTTTCTATCAACGAGTCTAGAGGGTTCCCAGGGATGAGTGACAGCATAGATTGCATGCATTGGGAGTGGAAGAACTGCCCAGTAGGATGGCAGAGTCAGTACAACGGCCATGCAGAGGGATGCACTATCATTCTTGAAGTAGTGATATCTCAAGATTTATGGATTTGATATTTATTCTTTAGCATGGATGGTTCCAACAATGACATCAATGTGTTGCACCGCTCTTTGGTTTCCAATAGGCTTATGCAAGGCAAAGCTCTTCAGATGAGGTACAAGATCAATGGAAATGAATATGACGAGCCATATTATGTTGTTGATGGCATCTATCCTGACTGGGCCACACCATGAAGACTGTCCGTAATCCAAACACGGAAAAAACAAAGAGATTTGCCATGATGCAAGAAGCTACCAGGAAAGATGTGCAGCAGGGATTTGGTGTGCTCCAAGCTCGGTCGGCAATTGACCATCACCCGACAAGAATATGGTCGTTGAAGACCATGCATGAGGTGATGACATGTTACATGATCATGCACAACATGATCTTTGAGGACGAGCATCCCAAGCGGCCGCCATGAGCACCTATGGGATTTCCAGGGTGAGATGGTTGCGCCAATCCCTGGGGCACCAACCTGGCAGCAGTATTTGCAGATGAATGTTGAAGCCACTAACGACCACATGTCCAAACGCCTTCAGAAGGATTTGATTGAGCATCAGTGGGCATTGGCTGGCCATGAAGACATTGCGTAGTCGTCAATATCACCTCATTTTCATGCAAACTTTCAAATATTTGGATGTAATAACTGAGTATTTTTTTTTGAACATAGACATGTCCTAGAGGGACCTAGAAGCTTGTATTAAGTGGTGGACTCACAATTACAAGAAGGACTACAAAGCAAAGAGAAATTACAAACCAATCCTCAAATATTGCACAAAGGACACTAGAAGAAAATCAGGAAACGCAATCAGGTCCCGCTCCTTCTCCGCCGCTAGCACATCTTGCAGCACATACGAGCGCCTCACCGTGGGGGACGAGACCACCTGGGGTGGTGCGCCGGGAGCATTATGTGCTGGAGTAGGAGGGCCTCCGCAATGGCATCTTGGCCTGGAGCTTGTTGTAGACCTGCAGTCATCGGCCGGAGTACACCGTCGCCAACAAAGGAGGAGGGAGTGGTCGCCCTATGACCAGTTTTGACGGCTGCCGACCAAGGACCACCATGGGAGAACTCCTGGGAGTAGCTTCACGACTCCCCTGGGGTAGATCAGGGAGCTGGCTGTCGGAGACCAGGAGCTCTAAGCCTTTCTCGCCACCATGGTGAGCAACGAACATGAGACACCAATCTTGGGCAGCCGTCGCCGATCTGCAGATAGCACCGTCCATGACCCAAAATCCTAGATCCAGGGCCCGAACCTCGATATCAAGCTTATTCTTGGACTGGGTGAGGAGGAGGTTGAGCAGCAGTCACCGACACCACGCCGCCACCACTAGCAAGATCCCTATCGCCGGCCACCCAACGCCGCTTGGAAACGCCGAGAGCTCTCCATCCACCGGCATAGCGCCATACTCCACTAGGGGAACAACAACAACTCCTAGACTACTATGTACAGGGGGAGGCCTCCCCTCTCCCAGTTACTATGGCCGACGAGGCCGCCGGAGGAGAGGGGGAGGGGAGACGGCGGAGAGAAAGAGATTCTCAAGGGACTGTTCACGCAGGAGAGCTGGGGATGGGGGAAATGAGAGGCTATCATAACTGACTGCGTACTTTGAACCTATTCATTTTGCTATTTGAACTTCTAAAATCGTGTCCACGGGACAAATGCACGTCGGCCCGCTGGGAGCACCCTGGGCGCAAACGGACGCGCGTTCAAAAAACGATCATTTTTGTGTCCGCGGGCCGACGCAAACGGACGCGTGCGACCATTTTAAGCGTCCGAAATGCGTCGCCCCGTTGGAGATGTCCTTACCTCTACATGCCATGCTTTTGAATCATGGGGAGGGTTTACACATTCTCTAAATCCACTTTATGAAAATGATGTAATTGAGCATGTTCTTCAAAAGTTGCCATTGTGTTTATTTTTTTGCATACCAGGATCGAAAGCACAGTCACTGTCTTACATAACAAGTTGCAAACGACCAAAGTAACCTACATTCGTAACATATGGTGCAGTAGCAAATCCATATAACCTATGCAAAATACTACTATTACATAGATTAATGTTGCCCAAAAAAACTAATTTGAATTTATTACGCTTACAATTTTAGTGGAGTTTCGCACCCAGCTCGTTGAGTTGTCGCCTTGTCACTGTTTGCGTTTGTAGAGAGTGAATACACGATGTCATCCATCTACAAGTTGCTTGTGTTTTTTTTTTCTCAATAAATGACGTTTCATTAAAAAGGTTTAGGCATTACATCTAGTTTTTGCATAACTAAGATGCACACGGCCGCTCAAATCGTGATGGAGGACCAATCCGTAGATTACGCCACCATCAATATTGGATAAAGATACCCTTTGCCGTATCCTTCAAGCATGTTGACACATCCATCAACAGATCACAATGCTCCACACGCTATGGAGACGACCACGAACGAAGTGTAGCGTGCACCGGTAGATAACCTGCATAAGAGAAAAACTTTTTATCATTAAAGAGCTTGCTATTTTTACATAGCCACAATGGCCAAATAACGAAAAAGGCTCCCATCCTAATAAGTAGTTTAAACCTATTATTCACACCATTTAACCAATTTTTTTAAATATTAGCGATGCTACGTCCTTGTATACCTGGGCATTTCTTTGGCTAGGTCAGGCTTCGGGCTAGGCCGAACAAAGCCCGGCGCAGAAAATCTAGGCCCAGGCACAGCCATAGTGCCTAAAAATCGGGTGCATGCCTGACCCGACCATAGTGCCTAAAAATCGGGTGCATGCCCAGCCCGGTAGAGGAAAAGCTCCTCAGGCTTTAGGCCGCAAACCAGTCATCTTCACTATTTTGCAAAATTTCTTGGGACCATGCCCCATCTGGCCTAGCTCGGCTATCAGGCCTAGTATTTAGTCCTAGGGTTGGGCCTGGCCTGGCCCATGATTTCGGGTCGGTCGTCCCATGCCTAGGTATACATGATGGGCATAAGGTAAAACCTATATGGATGACTGGCCATATAGATCTAGAAAATTGGCATTGGACAAATAAAAGTGTGATTGTCTCCTGAAGAAGATACACTTTTT
The DNA here is from genome assembly GCF_022539505.1 of Lolium rigidum. Taxonomy (NCBI): domain Eukaryota; kingdom Viridiplantae; phylum Streptophyta; class Magnoliopsida; order Poales; family Poaceae; genus Lolium; species Lolium rigidum. The sequence continues at coordinate 207,405,081 of NC_061514.1, forward strand.
TTTTGCTTCCATGCCAATTGCATTTCACAAGTATCTTTAGTGAGGATTACACCTCGAAGAAAATACCACAATATTTTTTGGATTTTCAACGGAATCTTCATCTTTCATCTTTTTGTTATTATCCACTGGTATATCTGGCTGGATTAGAGCTTTGTACATAGAATCCACATAAAATTTACCACTCTCGTGCAAATTCTATGGAATCTCGTCTAGCCCTTGCGTCAAATAGACCAAAGTCAGTTGCTGTAACAACACATTTTAAAATGCTAGCCTTGAACCAAAGAGATCTCCTCTGAACATCACACTAGGTGGGGAAGTTTCTATCACCTTATCGAGAGGAACCCCCCACCCCCGTGGTTCGAAAATGGCACGACGCGGGCACGTGTCATCGACTACTCTGACGACTCCTCCGACTACTCCGACGCGTGAAGCTCCACCGCTCTCTCCGGCAACACCAACGACTACGCCGATGGAAATCCCCAAGTCCCGGTGAAGATCTCAAAAGAAAAAAGTCCCGGTGATGTCGATGAATCTCGGGCTAGGTAGTGTAGTTTTATGGAGCATTTAGCTCCTTATTTTCCATCGTTTGTAAATTATGTCGGATGAACTCGAATGAACTTGTTGAAATTTCTTGCGCTAAATTTTGTAAATCGCATTTAGGGTTCTGGTTACGGGGTATGTTCTGTCGCTTCAAATTTTCTCGTGAAATAGGCCGATGTAGTTAACCCCATCCGCGCGTGTTTAGGGTTTCGTATGGGGATATGCTAGAGTTGCTCTAAGTAGGAAGAAACCCGACAATTGATGCATATTGTGCACATAAAAACCTCAAATTACAACTCTTGCTTTTAAGCTAAATTTGAAGTTGTGTTTACTAAAGTAACCTTGGAAAACACAATTGGCATGGTTGTATGAAATGTGTTTTCTTTCCAGAAGTGGAGACAATAAAACACCTTTTCTTCTAGTATCATGTTTGCTAGATCTATATGGTCAATCATTCAGATAAGTTCTACCTTATACCCTTCTCGCAGCATTGTAAATATTTTTGGCAATTGGCTAAATGGGGTGGATCATATGTTCAAAACTTTTATCATAGTGGGAGTGATTGTTGTTATATGGTCTCTATGACTGTGTATAAATAACAAGGTTTTTAACGATAAAAATTCTCCTCTTATGCAGGTTATCTACCGGTGTACAGCTTTGCTCAGTTCATGGTCGTCGCTTCAGAAAATGGAGAACCGCGACCTCTTTTCAGAGGTCTCTACACGGTTAAAGAATTCGGCCAAGGAGTTCATTTCCTAACATGGGTGACTGTATAGTCGTCGCATTACAACTCTACGAACTAGTTTTGGCTGAACCTCTTTTATTGTTATTCATGACATTTTAGTTTGCTCCGGTAACTTTTTTTAGATGGTTGTGTGCATCTTCGCTGTGCAGAGGCCGAGTGTAGTGCTTAAACCTCTTAAGTAATAAAACGCCCTTTATCGAAAAAAAACTAAATCTAAAGTAGGAAGCCCGAGTGTTGTGCCATGATTGTTTGTTCCCTAGCTCCAACATGATTGTTGGGCATTTTCCTCTCATAATTCAATTGATGATTGGGCAATGATTTATTAACGGAACTTCTTTTCATGGGTCATTTTTCATGTTTACAACATATTTCCCAGCTCTTTTCATGGCTGAGGCAGCATGCCAGGGTGCCACCACGTGGCTAGATAGCAAATATGGGATATATATATATATATATGATAGACCGATGGAGTATATTACCTTTGGCATTAGGGTAAATTATGATAATCTCATTTACTCTAACTTATTTTTACTTGACCTTTCTTATCCTTTTTTTTGGGGTAACCTTGTACCACAGATTATAGGAATAACCACATACTGTCTAATACAGTGGGGCAAACCCAGAACATGATCTTAGGAGATGAAACCATGTAGTAGCTCGTCCATGGGAAGAGGGGGCAGAAAAAAAACTCAAAGTAGCATGTAGCTCTCGTCGCGCGGCCTGAAAACAAAGGTGGATTTCGTCAAGCAGGGCAGAGAACAAACATGCCAGCCACTACGACCACATCAAACATCGAAATAAGCTACAGACTTGAGCATCTACCTCTCCTATGCCTCTTAGAAAACTCAGCCCCCCTCTAACCCACTAACAAAGATCTCACCATTACAGACATGCACGCCATGACAAGTACAAGCGTCCCACTAATGCTAAACCCAGGCGCCCAGCACCTTATATTCAGACACCATCTCCTCCCCCAAAAGTTCAGACCAGGGACCAGATAAAAAAAAAAGAACTTCAGACCACGACTGGATCAATGGAGCTCCAGTTTCAGCGGCAACAGCAGCAGCAGCAGCAGCAGCAGTGCCAGTACGAGGCGGTGCCGGCGAGCAAGGCGGCGGCGAAAGCGAGGAGTAGCAAGTGCAAGTTCGTGGGGGTGAGGCAGAGGCCGTCGGGGAGGTGGGTGGCGGAGATCAAGGACACCACGCACAAGATACGTGTGTGGCTCGGCACGTTCGAGACCGCCGAGGAGGCCGCCCGCGCCTACGATGAGGCCGCCTGCCTTCTCAGGGGCTCCAACACACGCACCAACTTCGCCGCGCCTGTCCACGCCGCCGCCTCGCCGGCGTCCCCGCAGCCGGACTCGCCGCTCGCGTCCAGGATTCGCACCCTCCTCACCCACAAGAAGCTCAAGAAAAACACCGTGCCGCCGCCGGCGTTGTCCCCTCAGAAGGCTGCCGTCCCTTTCGCTCCCGGGAGAACGACGTATCGCCACGCCAGCGACATCGTCGCGGCCGGTAGTAATGTCAGCCCAGGAAGCAGCAGCAGCACCAGCTCCAGCATCAGCTTCGCCTTGAGCGGCACTGGAGCGGCCGATCACCGCACTCCCAGTCCCAGCCTTTCTAGCCACATGACTTACCAGTGGGTCAACAACGGAAGCGAAGAACTCCACCTGACGTCGCAACACCTCGAACATCAGTCATGGCCAGCAGTGCTCAGAGCCACCGTCCCGCCGCTCGCCGGCGGCAACAACCCTCACTGCCCGGTTATCGCGAACACGAGGAGGACCGAGACGCAAGATGACTCTGCGTCCGCATCTGCGTCGCCCGACGGTGCGGCCATGAGCGGGGTTGTCCAGGAGCGGGATGACGGATTCGACATCGGGAACGATCCCTGCGACTCCCTGTGGGATCTGCCCCCGATCTGTCAGCTCTCCTGCAGGTCGATCATGTACTAGATGTTGCTAAAGGTTTTCGCCGCAAAATCTTGGGGGGCGTTTAACCTTTTTGGGGTCCATTTTCTGCTACCGGGAGCCAATTCCATACGAAAAGGGTGTATGGGGAATGATGGCCAGCAAGCAGAGCAATGTGACGGCGGATTGTGCCTTGGGTCTAGATGATGAGTGGGTTTTTTGAAGTGTTGATCTATTTTTCCTCTTTCTTTCTCTACAGTTTTGACTTCTCTTTTCTCAAAGAAAAGTGCCATAGAATGTATCACCCTTGTGAACGACAATAATGTAATTTTTTGGTGGATAATTCTTAGATTTAATGAAGTAATGATAACCACTTCTAAACAATTTTTCAACAAGTAGTCATGATTTCGAAGGGGATCGTGCTGTGAATCTTTCGTCCCGAGCCTCTGCCTTGTTGCTTGACACGTGTCCTCTCGTAGTGACCCCGCACACTAGCGCTCCCGCAAAATCCACCGCATAAGGAAAAAAATTCTACCCGCAAACCACCCGCGCGCAGTACAGATGAACTCTAGGCCGTCGGTCGAACCAAGGCCTCGTGGTCGAGTCGCAGCTCCACCATGAGGCCACGGGCGAGGAGCACATTGTCGCAGAAATTTCGTTGCCATAGGGAGATGAACTTGGTAGCAACAACACCGCCCACTTGTAGCAACAATGGAGATCCTTGGTAGCACCGATTACACCGATGCGAGCTTGCACCTCTGGCGCATGCCCTTTGCAGCTTTAGTGTCGCCGCTTGCAGCTCGTGGCAGCATCGTCAATCACGGCTTGCAACACCGTCGTCCTCTGTTCCTAACTGCGAGGTCGGTGGCGAGGGGCAGCTCGGCCAGACAAGGAAGACGATGTGGGGAAAAGATGCGATAGGGGATGACGTTGTTCGTGGCTTGGGGAAAAATGCAGAAGCCCTTTCAGAGGGATAAGGTGGGTCGGTTGGCCTATGCAGGACACGGAGTGAGTGTTACCGACCCGGAGGCTGCGAGAGATGCAAACCTCCGGAGGAAATGGATTGTTTTCCTTTTGAAGGGAAAAATTAAGATTGATCGCAATCACCTTGAAAGAATTAAATAAAAATGCTTTGCATAGAAATAGAGTTACTACAATATCAAATATTCTCGTGGTTCTAACTAAAGATAAACCAGGATGGTTTTTCCATCATAGTAAACCATGCTCTTTTTTAACAAAAGTGAGTTTATACCCTAATTATCTAAGTTTGACACTCATTGGATCACTTGATTTTCTTTTTCCAGTAGGCCAACCTCGAGGCTGCAGCTCTAAATCATCACCCTCGATCTTTACTCTAGTATCTTTTTTGCGAAACGCGGAGTGATGCCATTTCATGAAGTAGATGGAACAAAATGTTACAAGAGGTCACACAAAAGTAACCATCCTACCACATGCGGATTAATGCCGAATTTGACCCACACTTGCCCCGACATAAGAGCATCTCCAACAGCCGCGCTAAATTTTGGCGCTGTAAAAGCACTTTGCAGCGCGATCCATCCGTGTTCCGCGCGTGAGGCTATATTCTTCTCCGGCGGAAGCTCTAAATTTTGGAGCCGTAAAACTGGGTAGTTGTTTCTGCGCGCGATTTGTACAACGCGCTCTTTTCTGCGCGATAAATATAGTGCACCAGATAGCGTTTTTGCAGCGCGCTCCACTTTACAACACCGATTACAACATCTGTTGGAGCAACAATTTATGCCTCTCGCGCGCTAAACTGGTCGCTTTTTTGGATACAGCGTTGTATACAGCGCCTGTTGAAGATGCTCTAAGGGCGAAACACTCCCCTAATCGCGAAAGCCTCTGAAAGACAAGCTATACCTCTAGGTAAATAAGGTGGTAGGAACTGAAGATTCGATGGCATTCCAAATGTTTCTCATCATCTCATGACACTGATGATGATGCGGCCACTGCATGAGCACGCGACGTCTTCGATGGAGTTGCAGGTATTCTTTATCCACCAATGGAAACACCAATCTGACCGAAAACATCAGCGGGACCTCTCCATCACCGTGCACGACAACATTTCCTCTAGGGTTGGAATAGATAAGCTACAGAACTGCTTAGGGCATGTTTGGTAGCCTGCATCACTTTTCTGCACCACTGACGCAGCGGGAAGGAGTCCCCTGCGCGTTGCAGACGGGCGATGGGCCATAAAAGCCACGTTGTTTGGTGGCCTGCATAGAGTTTCTTCGTTCCCGTGGAGATTTGGGCTTTGCCCGTTTGGTAGGTCAGTTTTGAGGCCTCGTAGCAGCGCAGAACGTGACCGCTGTTGTTTGGTTGCAACCCAGAAACTACTTCTGCTAACCTCTTACCGCTTCGGTGGTGAGGTTACCAGCGATGAAACAGCACAAGGAAGAACACAGTTCACAGTTCAGACAAACTTAGCAGCGATAATAGTTGAAACACGTTCATAGTTAAGGATACAAGACGATTATAGTTCAGGACAGAGGACGATCATTGTTCAGGACACACCATAGACGATCATAGGACGACTGGAACAGCAAGTACACACACCAGGAGCTTCAGACATGACTTTGGAAGACGACACACCTGGTGGCGTCGCCATGGTAACGGCACATGGTCATCACTTCAGTGCAGGTGTAGTCGAAGATGACCACATTGTACTGGAAGGTGGACACCTTCTGGAAGACGAGGAACTAGCCTATCTGCAGCTGATGAGCGACGGCGAAGGCCGCCCACCCCTGGTCGATGTATGCGTCACCGCCTTCCATCACCGTAGTCATCCTCCAGTAGCAGCCTGTGTTGGTGGTGACGATGATGTTCGAAGGGATTTCCCCGAACCACCTGACGAAATCATGAGGGATTCGTAGCCGGTCGAAGGTTGGCTTGAAGACGATGAGCAGGAACTGGTCCGGCCCCACGTCCGGCTGGAAGTGGCCGACGTTAGCCGCCCTTCGCTTCCTGGACGGTCCCTCGTCGGGGGTCTCATGTGACCCAAGCTTGATCTTCTCAGTCTGCCAAAAGAACACATGCCATTAGAGGTG
>NC_061514.1:207411439-207428464 GCF_022539505.1 Lolium rigidum
GACGAAATCAACGCCCAGGGTCCTATTTTTCCACGAAGCTTCCTAAGTCCGAGAGGAAACTAGGTGGGCCACGAGGTGGCGCACACACCAGCATGGCGCAGCCTGGCGCCCGCCGCGCGCCTAGCTGTGTGGGCCCCTCGTGACGCCCTGACCTACCCCTTCCGCCTACTTAAAGCCTTCGGCCGCGAAACCCCCAAGCATCGAGAGCCACGATACGGAAAACCTTCCAGAGACGCCGCCGCCAATCCCATCTCGGGGATTCAGAGATCGCTCCGGCACCTCGCCGGAGAGGGGAATCATCTCCCGGAGGTCTCTTCATCGCCATGATCGCCTCCGGATCGATGTGTGAGTAGTTCACCCTGGACTATGGGTCCATAGCAGTAGCTAGATGGTTGTCTTCTCCTCATTGTGCTATCATGTTAGATCTTGTGAGCTGCCTATCATGATCAAGATCATCTATTTGTAATCCTTCATGTTGTGTTTGTTGGGATCCGATGAATATTGAATACTATGTCAAGTTGATTATCAATCTATCATATATGTTATTTATGTTCTTGCATGCTCTCCGTTGCTAGTAGAGGCTCGGCCAAGTTGATACTTGTGACTCCAAGAGGGAGTATTTATGCTCGAGTAGTGGGTTCATGCCTCCATTAAACTGGGACGCAGACGTAAAGTTCTAAGGTTGTGGATGTGCCGTTGCCACTAGGGATAAAACATCGATGCTTTGTCTAAGGATATTTGTGTTGATTACATTACGCACCATACTTAATGCAATTGTCTCGTTGTTTACAACTTAATACCGGAAGGGGTTCTGGATGATAACCTCGAAGGTGGACTTTTTAGGCATAGATGCATGCTGGATAGCGGTCTATGTACTTTGTCGTAATGCCCCGATTAAATCTCATAGTACTCATCATGATATATGTATGTGCATTGTTATGCCTTCTTTATTTGTCAATTGCCCAACCGTAATTTGTTCACCCAACATCTCGTTTATCTTATGGGAGAGACACCACTAGTGAACTCGTGGACCCCGGTCCTATTCTTTACATCTGAAATACAATCTACCGTAATTGTTCTTTACCTGTTCTTCGCAAACAATCATCATCATCCACACTATACATCTAATCCTTTGTTTACGCAGTGCCTGAGATTGACAACCCCACCGTTACGTTGAAGGGCAAAGTTCTTATGATTGTGTTGTGTGGTTTCACGTTGGCGCCTGGAATCCTCGGTGTTGCGCCGCACTACACTCCGCCGCCATCAACCTTCAACGTGCTTCTTGGCTCCTACCGGTTCGATAAACCTTGGTTTCTTTCTTCGTAGGGAAAACTTGCTACCGTACGCATCACACTCCTTCCTCTGGGGTTCCCAACTGACGTGTCGACCGCACGCATCACCGAGTCGAGTCACAAGTTACTCATTTAGCTCGCCAAGGAAGTTTCGAAGTTTTAATTCCAGCCCAGTCGAAGATGAACACATTGTCCTGGAAGGTGGACACCTTCAAGACGGCAGGAACCGGCCTATCTCGCCGATGAGCGACGGCGAAGGCCGCCCACCCCCGGCCGATGTACACGCTATCGCTTCTACCGTAGTCATCCTCCAAGCAAGAGGCACCGTGTTGGTGGTGATCAACACGATGTTCAAAGGACTTCTCCGAACCACCCGACGAAATCACGAGGATCCGGTGAGCCGCTCGGGCGTAGGGCTTGAAGACGATGCGCAGAACCGGTCCGGCGAACGTCCGGCCGAAGTGGACACGAAGCCACCCTTCGCTTCTGGACGGTCCCTCGTCGGGGTCCGAGGTGACCAAGCTTGAGCCGCATGTAGAAGAACACATGGCATTAGGAGGTGTGCCTCGTCACAAGCATATATATATGAAATCAACATTGGAAACATGTGGATGCCTCTGTCAGATTCACACGACACCGCTTTCTCAAGTCTACAGTGTGAAAGATATCACACACCCACGACTAAGTTTGAGGGCAAAGACCTTGCCTTCCATTGTGCCATCATGAATCATTGGTCAATGCAAAGACACAAACAAAAAGGAGGCCTCATATGTTGGATCACAAGGCAAAGTAAAGGGACTCGGTTTCGCAAACTAAGTCTAGTGTGCAAGTCATATGGCACACACGACTAAGTTTGAGGGCAGCACCTTGCCTTCCAACTTGTGCCATTGTTGAATCATTGGCCAATGCGTGCCATTTTTGAATCATTGGCCAATGCACTAGACAAACCAAAACGAGGCCTCATATATGTGGGACCACACGGCAGGCAAAGGGACTGTCCCCAAACTAAGTCTAGTGTGCAAGTCATATGACACACATGACTAAGTTTGAGGGCAGCACCTTGCCTTCCAGTGTGCCATTGTTGAATCATTGGCCAATGCAGTAGACAAATCAAAACGAGGCCTCATATATGTGGGATCACACGGCAGGCAAAGAGACTACCCGCAAACTAAGCTAGTGTGCAAGTAATATGGCACACAGACTAAGTTTGAGGATAACACTCTGCCTTCCGTTGTGCCATAGTTTAATCATTGGCCATTGAACAACTCAAGAAGTACAAACTGGAAAGCAAGGTGGCATAGGCCTCATAGAATGAGCACATATGGAGGAAATGTTTGATCTGAACCAATGGCATGGCGATGTTCAGTCATGTCATAGGTTCAGATCAATCATCGCCTCACACTATGATTACCGGTTACAATTCGGCCTAGTTCAATCAGAAACTACACAATCTACAACAATCTACCACGACTCATTCCGCACAACAATCTCAACATGCTAAACCCCAGCACAAAAAATCCTTCCCCTCTTTGCATGCACAGTAAGATCTGCCAGTTTCAGCAATCGAAAGCACGATCTAGGAAAGATCTACCGCAATCCGACACTATAGTAACAGATCTAAGCAAATCGAGACCGTGAAATGCAAGAAATGAACAAGAACTGCAAGAAATGGGGACGATCATCTTGCAAAACGTCAATCCGACCGCTATCCTAACGGAAAACCTAGCAGATCTAATGTGCATGTCCTCGGAAATGCCTGAGAAAGGCATGTTGTGCAAGAACGAGTATGGATGTGAGAAGGAGAGGTTGTTACCGCCATTCTTCCGGCCGAGGACGAGGTCGAGGTCGCGGCCGAGGACGAGGTCGAGGTCGCGGGCAAGACGACGAGTTCGAGGTCGCGGCCGAGGACGAGGTCGCGGTCGAGGTCGCCGGTGTCTCCTTTCTCTGGTACCGGTGGTCCTCCGTGCGGCGGTGCGGCGGATTGGTCGGCGGGAGGGGAACCGCCAGGTGATGTGACAGTTTGGAGGAGGTCGTGAGTGAGAGGAAGGAGAGAGAGAGCGGTGAGCCTAATTATGGCGCGTGTTCCCGAAGGGACGTGGCGTCTCCGCCTCCCTTCTCCATGCGTGCAGGCTTCTAGCCGCAATAGGCCAAGCCCCGGAGAAACTGCCATTCCGGGCGTTCCTCCAGGACCTGTCCCGGGGGTGTTTTAAAACCCGGTTCATGCAACAACGCAGTGGGCTGTAGGCATCCAAACGGGCCGAACATAGCTGGTCCGATGCGAGCCAAGGGGGCTGCAGGCTACCAAACACGCCCTTAGTTCTCAGAGCTAGCGCTCAGTAGACTCCTACAACATAATATTTGATTCATGCACTTGAGTTGCAAGTTGATTTGGAACTGAATTTTTTCCAGTTATAAATGGTATTTTCAGTTGCAAGTGAGGTTGCAACTACAAAAAAGAATCCAAACCGTTAAATTTGATTCGTGTCCCGTGTTAATGGTAAATTGCAACATGGGTCGCAACTAAAATTCGATGATGTCGTTCTAGTGAGAACTAAGTTAGGTCTAGGCATACTTATAATCTACATATATAACTGTTTGATAGTTTTTGACTTACAGTTTTTGACTTACCGCTAATGCACCGAACAAATCAAGGGTCTGATTTTTTGCGTTTTATTTGGAATTTAAAACCTTTGTTGGCTATTTAGCACTACCTAGTATACTAGAATTTTCTTTAAATTAAAATTTTCTCATGGTAAGTCCAATAAAGCTTGGGTATTTTCTTTTGGAGAAACTCTTTATAGTTCAGATGTTATCTTTGGTGGTGGTAAAACTGTTCCTGCTACGAGCAATGATCGCCATGGCAGGGTCTTCTTTCTCTTTCTTTTTTAGTTGTGTATATCCTTAATTAATGTCTTCGGACACCTTGTTGCTGCAAAGACTAGGTGCAGTAATCGGTATCTTCGCATTATTAATAGTATATTTAATTTATAAGAAAATCATGGTTTCAGCTAATCAACAGCAGAGTACCAAAGATCATTCAAGGCGCGTGAAGCCCTTCGGAAGGATACAACGAGATGGACAAACGATGCAAAATGTTGAAAGGCGGTTCTTTAAGAAACAGCGTTCAAAGGCGGTGTCAAGGCGTTCAAAATCTCCGACCATTCAACGGATACGCAACCTCGAGCTCAACTCAGCGAACCCATCCAGTCGGCTGATGGAACGGATGAACCGACTAGACTACCGGAGTTCCATTTGCAGGTCAACATATGCGACGTTTCCACCAATTTCTTGAGCATCAAGAGACTCTCTTGAAGAGAGCCTCCGCTCCATAAATACATGAATACACGCCTCAACACTACACTCCTACTCCTATCGATTACCGTCTACCGATCATCCGAGCCAAGAGAAAAAGGAGCAACTTAATCAATGGCGAGGCACCAGGCCGACCTTGTCAGGTGCGCGCGGCTCCCGGGCGTTACCGCCGGCCGCGTCTGCGCCGCGCACGACGGCCGGTGCGTGGCGTGTGACTCCATGGTGCGGCCCGCCGCGCTCGCCCGCGTCTGCGACGGCTGTGGGCAGCGCGGCGGAGGCGAGAGGTGCGTGGTGTGCCGCGCCGGAGGAGTGGCAGACGCGTGCTACTGCAAGGGGTGCGTGCAGATGGAGAAGGACCGGGACGGCTGCCCGGCTGTCGTCAACCTCGGCGAGGCGCGGACGGACGCCTTCCACGAGCGGAACAAGTACGGCTTGATCAAATGACATATGGTTGCCTAACTTGCCTGGCACTTGCTCGTCTCCACAAATCGAACTCTCGTGCTATATATGCTTTGTTACCCAACACATGTACTATCTTTTGTACGGAGTATTTTTTTTCAAAAGCATTAATCATTTTGCATGAATAATGTACCAGAGGGCCAAATCATCTTGCGATATGTATAGTGGGAATGTTCATGAGGCAAACATATCTTATGACTTGCAAAGAAAAGGAGAACCATCAAGTTGTATTTTTTTTTTTTTGAGATGGAACACTCGATTCTATTAATTGACGGGCTCAGCTAAAATGCTGGCCACATGGACACTTAGGGTGTGTTCGGTTCTGGGATGAAGAGGAATGGAACATAACCATCCCATACTTGGAGCCCTTTCGCGTGTTTGGTTTGCCAAAGGAACGGAATTAACTGGTTCCACAAAAGAGAATATTCCGCCCAGATGCGGAACGCACTGGTTCCACCAAATTGCCCGGACGACGAGGAACGGCTGGCTGACCAGCCCAACTAATCCCTCCAAAAAATAATTAGCCTCCCTAACCGTTTCTCTCCGTCCTCTCGGTAGATGCGTGGGCCGATGGCGAGCAGGCGCGACGCCGGATTGCGTGCACGCGAGGCGGCCGATGGCGCCGGATTGCGCGCACGCGAGGCGGCCGACGGTGAGCAGGCGCGGCGGCTGAGGTGAACACGGTGCCGGATTGCGAGCACGCGATGCGGCCGACGGCGAGCAGGCGCGGTGACTCCCGACGGCCAGCACGGGAGGCTCCCAGCGGCCAACACCCGTGGCAGGGCCAGGCACGCGCAGCTTCTGTCGGCCAGCTCGCGCGGCGGCGGGGCTGGTAGCCGCGGCCCCTCGGCGGCCACGCGCGGCGGCTCTTGGCGGCCAGCACGCGCGGCGGCTCTTGGCGGCCAGCACCCGCGATGGGGCCAGGCACGCGCAGCTCCCGGCGGCCAGCATGCGGCGGAGGTGACGCGAAGGACGCCCAGGCGACCGGCGTGAAGGTCGCGTGAAGGCAGCAAGCGGGCGATTGCTGCCGTTCCGTCCCAGTTCCTCCAACCGAACACAATATGAAACCATTCCATTCCTCGTTCCTTTCCGAACCGAACACAGGGTCGGAACCGTCCCGTGACCTCGGGACGGAACCATTCCATTCCATTCCTTCTCGTTCTGGAACCGAACACACCCTTACATCGTTTGGCAGCGACTCGGGCCATACATGCCTGAGTTCACGCCGACTTGTACCGTAAGCTGCTAACGCGTGTGCTAACTTATTACAGTCTCTTGGTGCATAATTGACAGACACCGAATTAAAAAAAAATTTAGAGAACCCGCAGGAGATCTGCGCGTTATTGCTTGAGGGGGGGGGGGGGTGTGGGGGGCAAAGAAGCCGCATACATCGGTGTGTACAACCCCGGAGGGCGAAACCACAAAGACGCACCACCTAGCGACCACCACTTTGGGTGGCCAAAATAGCCCTAAGGCCTATAGAAAGATGACTACTCTCTCTCAATCCCACCTCTACAAGCTAACCAGGATTGCCACTCGTCGGAAACTAAGCGAATAACGGCCGGCATGTCGGGTTGCCTCCCCTCGAAAACCCTGGCGTTGCGCTCAACCCATAGGGAACGCAGCACAAGCATGATGAGCGAGTTGGCCGGGCCTCTCAGGCCGGGGAAACCTGCTCATGGCCCGACACCACCAGTCATTGAGATCATCGCCATCAACGGGGGAGAAGTCCGGCAGCTGAAACCGGGAGACCAAACCGTACCAGACCCCACGCGCGAAGGTGCACAACAGCGAGATGTGATTCAAGGTTTCCGGCTCGCTGCCACAAAGCGGGCACATGACGTGCGTGGGCAGGCCGCGGCGCAGCCGGCGGTCCGCCGTCCAACATCGCCGGCGCAAGGCGAGCCAAGCATGCATCTTGTACTTGAGGCGGAAGGACGTCCACACAAGCTGCGCGCCGGGCAGGTCCGTGGTGCCGTGGAAGAGGAGGCGATAGGCCGAGCGAGAAGAGAAGACGCCATTGCCCTACCACTTACAAGTGAAGGAGTCGGAGACCCGCTCATGTTGGTCACGGGCTGTGCTCCGGTGTCCCCCCCCCCCCCGGCGAACGACGTTCAGGTGGTAAACGTGTGTTTGGTTCGTGACTAGAAAATATGGATGATCCCATCCCAAAAGCTGAATATTTCTGAGAAAGGCTGGACCATATGATCCGTGAATTTCATGACTAATCTCACTAGCCGCCTGAGAATCCATGACCGTCGACGCGACTCCGACACCTGCCACCGTCGTATGTGTGGCTCCCCAGCTCAGCGGCGGCCACCATGTCACGGCGAGTGGTGGGCTTGCTTTTCCACGGGGCTCCCCAGCTCGACATCAGCGGCCTCCAGGGCGCGGTAAGCGGCGGGCTTGATTTTCAACGTGGCTCCCTAGCTCGGCGGCGACGGCCTCCATGGCGTGGCGAGCAACGAGCTTGCTACGTCTGTGCCACACCCAGTCGACAGAAATGGCCTCGCTAAATATGTGCGGGTAGTGACCTTGCTAGGCACGGGTAGGCGGCCGCCCGCTAGGTCCGGCCTCCACCACAAAGGGAAAAGGACCCGTTAATTACATATTAACCGGTGTGTTAATGGCATATTTATCTTTTTCTATTAATCGTTAATTAAACATATTTTATCTCATCCCATCCTGTACATGTTTGCCCATGAACCAAACACACATGTTAAAAAACCCACGAAGGGGTATCAGCAGATCCTAACCGTCTAAATAGAACAAAGTTTAGGGGGGGGGGGACACCGGAGCAATAGCCGTTGGTCACCGAAGGGGACGGACCTGACCATGCCCCAAAGACGCAGGTATTGGACCACCGCGTCGATAGTGAGCTCCCCGGAGATGTCCAGCGCCCAACTGTTGCCCGCGAGCCCATCCTTGATGGTGCGACATCGCTGAACCGCCGGCCGCACCGGCAGCTGAACCACCGAATTAAAATTTAGACGCATAATAATACGAAGGTCTCTATATAGTACCCCTACAATTATCTGGTTTAATCTCATATAGAAGTACACAGTTATAAAAGATTAAACCATGTTGCCTAAAAAGCTCAACGCTCTGAATTTTATGCTATCACACAAGTAATTACAATATTCCAGCCGCTATTACAGAAGTACAGAACTGATACCTACAATGATCCTCTGGCATTCATGGCCTGATCATTGCATAACTCTGAATATAATCTGCACTCTGAATATAATCTGCACTCTCAATATAATCTGGCATTCTTGCAGGGTCTCTATTCACGGATTCTTGCGGGAATATAATCTGGCATTTTTCGGTTCCAAAATAAAGGTCTATTTTTTGCCAGAACCACATATGTCCAACACTTACTTGGTTTGATTTACTGTAATGTTGTGACTGGTGTAGGTTAAAATTACCTTGTGTTCAGGTGCTGTTTTCTGCTAACAGGGTTATTTCCTCAGTATTTTGCAACGTAATTTGCTTACCAATGTAATTGATCACTTACATTTTGCAACGTGTATGTTGCTTAGTCAACGTGTTTTTAGGTTGACGGCTTTATTGTGATATTAGAGTCTGGTTTCGTCTGGCCACGTATTTCTTGGAGTATCATGTAAACGCTAGATTGTATGCAGAGACATCAGACGATATAATGTGAGCTCTCTGTCGAACTTTCTCCGTCTGTGAAATGTATTGCTAGCTAGATGAAAATTCTGGAATTGCCAAGATATGCCTGGGACATTGTAACAAGATGTTCTTCTTCCTGTTCATGTTATCTCAATGGTCAAAACTCATCTATTTATTTGTATAGACGTTGTTAGATAAAGTTGGTTTCATTCTGTATAATTTTGGTTTCACTTTTTAGCATTAAGACACAATTAGTTGATTTTATCTACATGCATCTACTCATGCATTGGATCATTAGATCATTAGTGGCTGCCTGCAAAGAGATATTCATCCACTGTTTGCTTGTTGTGCTTTTAATATACCTTCCTATCATGCGGTGTTCTCAAGAACCACCATAGTTTGCTCTTTTTTTCACTCTCAACTTGTTTATTGTTGCAGGGTACTTAACGATGAGCACGGCTTAGAGAAGACTTATGTTCATGCTGCCCTTTTGCTCTGCTTGAAGTTGTCAGAGACCATGCCTGAAGATATTTATTGTTGGAACTTAGCTGAAATAATACTGGATAATTAATTGTGTAGCAAGTCTTTAGCTTCAGTGCCTGAAGATATTTGTTGTTGGAACTGAGCTGAAACCTTATTTATTTGCTGTTAAGATCTGAGCTGAAACCTTATTTATTTGTTGTTGGAACTGAGCTGAAACCTTATTCATTTGCTGTTAAGATCTAAGCTGAACTAATGATTGAAGATATTTGATGTTAAATCTTGTGATTTTCTTAGTAATGTTTATGTATTTTAGTCTAAGTTTTGCTCAAACTATCAAAAAGATTGTTTCATGTATATCCACTTTGAATTCTCTATTTGTTTCATGTCTCCGGAAAGTGGATTATGAGATCTGAGGCGATGAGCTAAATGTACTAATTATTGAATTTCTATCTATTCAGCGTAATTATTGAATTTCTATCTATTCTAGTGTGTTAAAAAAGATCATATTTTTATTTGTGATACAAGTTTAGTTTAAACCGTCAAAAAAGATTGTTTTTTGATCTAGTTGTGTTGAACACACTTGAATACACTACTTTGTAAAACCAGTGTTCCAAACAAGTGTTTTGATAAGTGTTTTGGATGAAAGGGGTTTTGTACTGTTTTAGGTAGTGTTTTGGGTGGTTGGTATTTTCACCCAAAATACCCCTCAAAACATCCCTAAAAACTCAGAAATCCACTGGCACCGAATGAGGCCTCAGGTGCTAGGTCGAGGCAGTTTCCTTTCAACGCCTTTTACCAGGTTCTGTGCATCCGTCTCCACCTGGACTGCCACCATTCCCCAGTCTGACGCTATTTGCAACGCCTGGATGCATGCCTCTGCTTCTGCTTGTGCTGCACTCGTAAGATTTGAGAGAAAGCCAGCTCCAGACCCTCGCACTTCCCCAGTGTTATCCCTAATCACAAAGCCCCAGCCACCTTGGCCTGTAGTATCATGGAATGCCCCATCATTGTAGCGGTAGCATTTGACGCAACCTGAGTCCGACAGAATTGCAGCTGTCTTTAGCTGATTGACTTGAAATATCAAATCCTCATGCGATCCAACGTTCTCTCTTGCGTTGATTTTATTTGTTCGACACCACCAGCGCCAAAGCATACAACAGGGATCGGTGGTCGACGACCTGGTCTTGCTGCCTCCTGGCGGCTCCCCATGCTTCGCGTTCGGGTCGAACTCCGGGTGAAAGCCTTGCACCGACTCCGGTCTGTGCCGACGACGACGGCGCCTTCGGGTGTCGTATCCCTTCTTGTTGGCATCGTTGTGGAGTTCTGATCCCGAACGACGCGAGTGGCTTCAAGTTCTCCGGGTGAAAATCTAAGCTCCATCGGGAGCGGGCGACGATGACGGACGCGTCATTACCTTGTTGGAGGCGTCGCCTTGGAGCTCTTGGCCTTTGCGGTGCGACGGGTTCTCGGAGGTGGGGCACATGGCTATGTGGTCGAGGGCCCCGGACACCGGGGCAGCGGCCCTGGACGGTGGTGGCTCTTCGAGGCGGCGGCCTCGATCTCCTTTGCGGCAGCGGCCCTATGGGGTGGGGTCGTGGCGCCGCTTGGTTTTTGGGTGGCGTTTCTGGGGTTGCGTGGGTGGCAAGGTCGTCGACCCGGCTGGGTCGTCTTCGGGCTATGCGAAGGTCGTCCTGGTTGCTACGTCGGGACGGCGGCCCCGAAGGCAAGGTGCTTGGGTGGCGACTTGGAGATCTGTGTGGACAGCGAGTTTGTCGACCCGGCTAGTTCGTCTTCGGGCAATGCGAAGGTCGTTCTGGATGGTACGTCGGGGTGGCGGCCCCGAAGCTAGAGGTGTGTTTGTTGCGTTGGTGTCTGTGTTGTGTGGATGACGGGACTCCTCGCTT
Organism: Lolium rigidum; assembly: GCF_022539505.1. Classification (NCBI taxonomy): domain Eukaryota; kingdom Viridiplantae; phylum Streptophyta; class Magnoliopsida; order Poales; family Poaceae; genus Lolium; species Lolium rigidum. The sequence continues at coordinate 207,422,526 of NC_061514.1, forward strand.
GTGCGGTTTTTTTGTCTCAGTTTTCCTTATAAACCGGGCAATGTATGGTTTTTGGGCCCGGTTTCCCTTATAAACTGGGTCATTCTGTGCATAGCACTCTTTCTATCTAATCGGACGGCAGATTCGACTGCCTTTTCCTCAAAAAAAAAATAGTCATCCAAATGCCTCAAAGGAGGTCGGAAAGCCCATCCGATTACTGTCTACTGATGACAAAAATCGGCTGCGCTGCGCAGTCTGGAAACGTTTAGTTATAACTATTACTGCACATTGACAACATTTGCATTTACCGCCAACGGTCTACATGCAGCTGACTGCCATCAAAGTACTAACTTTACAAAACAACTGCACATTCTTATAGATACTAAAGTTTTATTTAAGAAAAAAGGGGCAAAAGACTTGCCGCCATTCATTAATAAGTAGAAGAGTCTTAACAAGACTAAACAAAACAAAAAATACCAAGTTCCCAAGGGATTACTCTCTCGTTATTACAAAAAAGCAAATGCTTCACTCCTACAGGGATCCAAAGCTTGGCCTCATCCTTGATGATCTAAAGTAGGATGGTTGAGGGTGCATACTTGTTGTTCAAGACTCTTGCGTTTTGCTCCTTCCATATTATCCAAGTCATAAACATGGTTGGGGAAGCCTTACGATTCTTCATTGCATTGCTTGACATCATCTTCCACCACTCCTTGAGAGTGTTGTCGCCCGTCCACTCGTGGGTGTGGATGGAGGAAATTCCGAGCCAACGCTTCACCATCCTAAGGCCGCTTGGTGTAGCGGCAATGGGAGAAAAGATGTGCCGCCGTCTCTTGAGTTTGCTTGGAAAGCAGGCAAAGCCCGCAATTGTTCCATCCCCTTGTCTCAAGACGATTCGTCGTCCAAATTCTATTACGAAGAACCAACCAAGGAAAGAACTTGACCTTCGGAGGATCCCAAACCTTCCACACCATCTTGTTCGAATTTGTTAAGGTGTCTTCCAAGAATTGTGCTTTGTATGCTGAGGTCATTGTGTATGCCCACCCCCCACCCCTTCGAAGTGAGGTTCCAAATGATGGAGTCTTGCATCCTCCACGAGTTGAAAGGCATTTAGTTGCACCCAAAGTCGGATGTACTCATAAATGTGATGCACACTCATGTTAGTGTCCATTTTCATTTTGCAATCCAAGCGTTGTTAAATAATGCTTGATCGACTTCCCATTACTTCCTTGTGGATGCCTCATAGATAAGTTGGGCAATATCTTCAGGATTTTTCCAAATGATCCACAGAGATCTCGAAGGGAAGCAATTTTTACAATGCCTATGGTGATAGTTGTGGAAGCGTAGAAGAGGTCTATCTCTACCTCATCACAAGGGGTATCCATGCCCACCCAAAGCTTGCTTGGGTCGCGCCACTCAAACCAGGGCCATCTCAAAGGAAGGGCCCTTGCAAATTTCTCAGCATGTAGAATACCCAAACCACCAAAGTTCTTGGACCTACAAACCACTTTCCAATTCAACTTACATTTGCCCAAAGAAAATCACGCTCAAGGTTGTCCATAAAAGCGATGCACCCCGGCGGAATTTTGTCCATAGAAGCGATGCACCTCCTGAAGGGTCCTTGTTAACGGTGTGGCTGGCGCCCCCATTTTGCATGGAAGAGGGTTGAGGCAAGGAGATCTTTTGTTACCGCCCCTCTTTGTCCTTGCCATAGACCCACTTCAAAAAATTATTGAGTTGGCCACCCAACATGAGCTCCTTCATAAGATAAGAGGAAGTTGAACGATTATTCGAACATCTCTGTGCACGGACCGATGTGGCTGTTTTCGTGAACTTAGGACATTCAAAACCTTTCCTCTCTTCTTGGCTTATTCGGAGAGGCTCTTCTCACTAACTTCCAAAAAAACATGGTCATTCCCAATAGATGTTATGATATTGACCTTGACAAGGTACTTCATGGGGTTCCGGTGATCTATGCTTCCCAATCAAGTACTTCCTCCGTCCCATGAAGATTGTCTGAGGCATCCAGATGCCATTTTGACAAATCAAGACAATCTTGGTGGGGGCAGAGGGAGTATTTATTAGGACTACCTATATCGATTTGGAAGCTAAAATGATCAACTTTCAACCCTTAAAATACAAAATGGCGGGCAAGCATGTTACTTCGGATGGGAAGAATTTCAATGCGGCTGGGAGAGGGGCCGTAGTTAAATCCATCCTCAACGCCGCAAGAAATTTTCCACCTAACACTGCTCAAGACAATGAGTTAAACCTCCACCTAACACTGCTCAATATAGACAATGAGTTAAACGAAAACGCTGATAGATTAAATCGGTGCACAGATCCATTTTGAAAGAGGCGATAGTCGATGGCATAACTTGTTGCACCACTATGGAATAACGGTGCTAGAGATATCAAAATGTTATGATACGTACAAAGTTCTAGTAAAACGATGATACATAAAATCAGTGCACATGTCCACTTCGAAGCAAGCGACAATTGACAGCATAACTCGTGGTGCCACTATGTCACAGCACTAGACATCAAAATCTCACGAGCACACTAATCCAAAGAAGCATTGTAAAGATAAGAGGACCATGAATAAATTATCTAAGCTTGGTGAGTGTGATGCTGGCATGTGGTAGCCTCGCCGTAATAACCCACAAAAATTCGGCGAGTCGGTGATGATGGTCATCTTCGTATAAGACTTCTACCACCTTCAGCTTCGGACATTGGAAAGCCTTTTGATTTTGACGTTGCAGATTGATGCTCCTCCTCTTGCTGTCCCATTCCATCTCACAATGTTCTTTAACCTTTCCGTAGCAATACAAGATTCGTGTAAGACAGCTTGGCAAAGTATAAGACAAGAGAGATATCATAAATAGCACAGAAAATGTACCATGGAACAATAGAGAGTAAGCTTCTCTAGGCAAGGAGCATTCTGAATAAAGCTGCCTAGAAGTTCCAGTTTGACATCAAGGCAACCTTCATCAAGGAAAATTTCTCCAAATAACAGTGTTCGCATATTAGCGAATTTTTGGAATTCACTAAATTCATCAACGAGCAGCGCCTGAAATAAATACAAAAAAAAGCAAAACCAAAATTGATTTATAGCATCTGTTATCAAAATGAAATTTATAAATAACAAATTATTGCTCTAGTCATGTGTGGTATGCTAGTATTTGGCTGTACAAATCAAGTTAGGATATAATTTTCCCTAGCAATGTTAGATGTTGAGGGCTATCTGGTTTCTCATCAGCACCGTGACAAAATAAAATGGTAGGAGTTGAAGCATAGGCCATCAAGGATTGCAAGTCGTGCTACTAGTTAACGAATCATAATTCGACGGTCGACTCGACTCATGGGCCGAGTCGAATGACTAGTCAACTGGTCGACTAGTTAGGCATCCTAGGTCGAGCGACCATAAAAACGCCACATGTCAGAATTTTGACAATATCAGTCTGCCTTTGATTCTGCTCCTCCGCCGGAAGCAGCAAGGCCCAGGCTCCTCCACTGGCTCTCCTTCCTCGGCTGTGTGCTGCTCTGCTCTGCCGGCTGCTGCTGAAATGCTCCTCCACCATGTCGACTAGTCATCACTAGGCATGAATAGTCACAAGCTAGTATATGAGTCGGCACCCAACATACAAGAAAACTAATTGCCCCATTCTAGTCATGTAGGGAGAAGAATGTGTTTCAACCTAGTTGGAACCAAATTTCCTAATATGGCAAGAATTGTGCAGACTTGTTTACACATACCTTTGTCTCAAAACATATGATGCATATCTCCTAACTTCTAAGAATATATTTTTTTCATCACTCAGGTCCAATATCAATGTTTCAATGAAAACAAAGAAAAAATCAATTATGTTTACACATACCTTTGTCTCAAAGCTCCCCAACTCTAATTTGGTCACACTGAACAAGCTACGAAGGAGATTGCGCTGATTGTCCACAGGGAAGAATCCAGGAGATTGTATACCAATAGTTGCTTTGGCAAGGGTAGTTGTCTGGTAGACAGATATACCATCTGCATACGATGTGTTGGTGATATTCAGACGCAGAGATGTAAGGCCTGGAGCTGTGATAACCAATGGATGTGCATCATGATGGATACACGAATCAATGAACAAGTCCTTGAGCGTGTGCGATGTGATGTCCCAAAAATAATTCCAGCAGCTCCTAAGCTCCAGAATTTCCAGGGGAGAAGATCCAGACGAGAGCAGCTCGGCAAAACAGTTGTCCAGGGACACATTGGAAAGATACAACCTTCTGAGAGTGCCAAAACATGAGCCCAGGGAAGGCAATTTAAAGGCAACGTCATTCAGTACCGAAATATGGAGATCGGCAGGGCAGTACTTGATGCCACGGCGAATCCATTTATCGACATCTCGGTGGTTATGCTCGTGGGCATATAAGCAGAACTTATCAACGGACGCGGCATTGCTGCGGAAGAGGAGCAGGTTTGTGTTGAAGTTCTCGAACTTGCTCCATTTCTTGGCTTGGACGTTGCGGCCGCTCCCAATGTCGAACTCCCGCTCGTCGATGTTGATGCAGGGAGTAGAGCACCAGAGGTCTTTCCACCGCCGCGACAGCAAGCTCGTCTGCACGAGCTGCCGCGCCGGCAGGAATGACAGGATGGTGTGGAGGACGCCGTCCGGAAGGGCGCTTAGCCGGTCGTCAGCATCGTCGCTGGCGGTTATGCCTGCGCGCGCACGCTTCGCCATTGGCTCCGGGAGCTATTCCCCTTTCCCGCTACAGGCGCGTGATCTTGATATCTGCCTCTAAATCCCCGATGGCCATGCGCATGCGCCGCAGCAATGATATTATAGGAACCAGGAATACTCGATGTCCATGGACATGCGCCGCAGCAAATCAGAAATACTACAGGGCCGAGGAATCGCAGAGGATGTCCTGAAGGGGAGGAGTCCACGAGCGCACCGGCTGGAATGCTGAGCCAGGTTCGGTCCCAGGGGCGGGGGCGGCGGCGGCGGCGGCGGCGGTAACAAGTTTGGCCTGTTTGGGGGAGATGTCGCTTGTTAGGGTTTGGAATTACGGATCTGGACTTTGGTGAATGAGGAATGAAGGCGAGCGGACTGTTCTAGGGCGAGGCAAATCGGACGTACAAGTTGACCTGGTTCATCCCTTTGAGTCACGAAATCTCCAACGGGGTCACACGGATAGGAAAAAAAGTGGTCGCGCCTCGCGTTCGTTTGCGTTGTTCTGCAGCTATGAAAATGCTCGTTTTTTTACCGCGCGTCCGTTTATATCTAGATGTACTCCAAGCGGGACGATCTATTTTTTCCAACAATATATTTTATTTAAATAAAAAGCATAAATTTACTAAGAAATAACAAGCCCTAGCTACTTGTCGCCGACGGTCCAGCCCCGTCGTTGCCTCCCTCCCTCCTATGCTTCTTCGCCGCCTATCGTGCTGCCGCTAGAGCTCGGTGGGCCGTCGCGTCCTCTAGCAGCCGCTGCCGCAGCGTCTCGTTAGCGGCATACTCAGCCTTCTTGAGCGTCTCGGAGAACTCTACTAGAGCCCTCTGCTCCGCCGCCTTCTCCTCCGGGTCAGGCCCGTCGTCAGAGGACCAGTCGAATTCGGTGGAGTCATCCTCTGCGGCGGCAGCCTTCCTGCGGCGTTCCATCTCGGCATCGAACACCGTGTGGGCCGCTCGCTCCTCCTCTGCTTCCTGCTCCGCGTCAGCCATGAACTTCGCGTCCATGGCCGCGTCGATGACATTCTCCGTGCTTTCTACGTCCTCATCCTCCTCGTCGGAGCTCTCGACCGGGGAAGGTGGTGTCGCAGGTGGAGGCGCAGTAGCTTGCCCGCGCTCGGCGCTGCTCATGGCAAAGGCAGAGAGCTGTGTGGAGGCGGCGCTACGGTGGAGGTTGTGCGGCGGCTAGGGTTTGTGTGGGAGGAGATGAGATGGGCGTGCCCCTCTTTATATACGTCGGAGGCAGCC